>NC_080594.1:73774190-74074190 GCF_027887145.1 Ammospiza caudacuta
CCCCATGCACACAGATACTTCTTTGAATATTACAGCAGATCCCCTTAGGACAAAGAGGGCTTCATCTGATCTCATCTGGCTTTGGGTCTGATCCTGTCTATATGATGAATGAAAGTAAAAAAACAGAGACTAAATTCTATTTTTTACTAGTAACTATTTTTTTTCCCCTGTTT
Organism: Ammospiza caudacuta; assembly: GCF_027887145.1. Classification (NCBI taxonomy): domain Eukaryota; kingdom Metazoa; phylum Chordata; class Aves; order Passeriformes; family Passerellidae; genus Ammospiza; species Ammospiza caudacuta. The sequence goes on from NC_080594.1 coordinate 73,774,364, forward strand.
TTTCTTATTTAGATCAAATCATTAAAAAATAGAGGTTAGCTACTTGAAAGTGATTCCACTTCCAAAAACCAAGCAAACAAATCAAACAAACAAAAAAAGGGAAAAAATAAGAAAAAGAACCGAACCATTTTAAAAATCCAGATGAGTTACTGGTGCAACAGGTTATGTCTGAAAATTTGTAGCACCCATAAATTTCAGAGACAAGCACATATAAATTTCTTTTTAAACAATATTTAAAATATAACATTTCACTGTAGAAAAAAACCCATAACACAATAACCATTTGTGTAAATAAATGCTCAAAGGAGATCAACTTCTAGCAGAATTTCTTTGGTAAAAAAAAAATAAAAAAGCCAACCAGCTCCATTCAAAAAATTCTTTCCATTTCTTGTGAAAGAATTAACCATTTCTAATTTCTGATGACTTTTGGAGAGCGGGGTCGGACGCCCTATCTCCGTGCTAGTGCTCTAATCTGGTATGTACTAAACTCGTTACCCATCAGAGGCGGGGGCACTCAGGCTGGGCTCTTTCCCAGGCTCCGGCTGCTCCCTCCGTGCCTCTCCATGCCGGCTGCCAGCCCATCAGCTGTTCCGGGGCCTCCGACAACAGCTGCCAGCAACTGCAAACATCCGGCCTCCGCAGAGAGGCACAAAGGGCCAATTGATGGCAACAAACGTCAGGGATGCGCAGGAATGCCAGCACGGGTATAAATTAATTCTTTGAATTTTAATAGTCTTAAGGGAGTGAGAGAGGGGGAAGAAGAAAGTAAAAGAGGAAAAAAAAAAAAGGAAGTTGTTGTCAAGATAACTAGAATGTGGTATATTGATTTTTTTTCCTGATTCCCCAGGATGATTGAAGTGATTTTTTTACTACTGTTGTTTTGCATTTAATCCTTTCTGACCTTCATTTCCTATGTATTTACTCTTGCAAGGAAGTTTCTGCAATATGCCTATAAACTGCTAAGCCAAAAATCATTTGGCTCTAAACACTCTAACACTTTCCTTGTCAAAGGATAGATAAACCCGTTATTCTGCCTCCAAAGCATCAAGTGATAGACTAGATGGATGTGTTGGTCTTTCATTCCTATGAACTGATACCCCTGCCAAGCTGACTCTCTTGTGAACTGCAATTACTAGTTTTTAAAATATCTTTGTGATAGCTTAAGCATTTGAGCAAATGATCACTGCTTTGTTGGGAGATGTCTCTCCTACTGAGTTAACACTGCCAGATTAGAGAGAATTTCTTAGTAAAATACTACTGCAGTCAATCTCCCTTTTTAAAATGAACATAAAAAAATACCCATGTTAGAAAATAAAAATGTTAGTTTCATGCTGCAAGATATGACTGAGGAGATGTTCTGTGGCTCATGATCAGCTATTGTGACGAATCAGTTCTTCCTACAGCTAATGCAGCATTTCAAAACAGATCACTATAAACCTGGAGTTCATGAATGGAGTATGTTCATAAAGAGGAAAGCCACATTTAAATCGTTGCATTGAACTCCAGTGAACAAACCAAGACAATTCAGATTATAAAGTTTTCTCCAGTGTCTGTGAGAACTCAGAGACGGGAATAACAAATGAGCTTGTAATAGAGCATCATCCTTAACTCTCAATTTCCTGGCAGTCGTTTATCTGAGTCACAACTTAACCGTGTTCACTTTTTGATTCCCCCTCCATGTGAATACCCCTAACTTGAATTTTGTTTTGGGCTTATCTGTTTACTTTTTGTTGGTTTATTTGCTTCTTTCTTGTTGCTTTTGTTTGTTTGTGGTTTTCTTTGTTTTGTTTGTTTTTATTTTAAATTTGTTGTATTTTGGTTTTGTGGTTTTTGTTTGTTTGGTGGTGTTGTTGTGACGGCCATTTTAGTAACAGTATCTTTCTATTATATACACCTGTAGAAAAAAAATGTTCTGCCATGATTTTAAAAATACATTATTTTTCAGTTTTTAAAAGTCTTGTTTTCACTAATAGGCAAGCCCCACTCACCTCTCTTTAGCCACAAACGGGCTCTTGGCCAGCAACTTAATGTTCTGTTGCTTTGGATCTGGAGACAAGAAGGAGAAGCACACAGGGTTAATAATTCCAGCAGGAAGCAAAGCCCAGCATTATGCAAGCTGTATGCATAGGAACTGAAGGCATTAGAAAAGCCCATGCAGGCCAAGACTGATGCATGACTAGATAATCTAATACTAAAAAATACATTTCCACCCTGCCTCTCTATACAGAGGTACCACAGAACCATGCAAAAGTAACTTCAGGCGTTAATATTTGATGGACATCTGGGAATAGACTTTATTGTCCCCTTTTCTGACAGCGCATTTGAAAGCTCCTAATCATAGATTCACATTAACACTTCTGCTGCCTGTTTCTCAAAGCAGTAGCTATCCACAGCTTACTAATTACACTAAATCAGGACACCTTTAATCAAACTTCTTCCTGCTAGCATGAAAAATTCCAAATTTTTATCTGTGCCTTCAGTCAAGTTTTATTTGCTATGAATAAAAACTCAGGATTTGTTCTTAGGATCTTTTCTGCATTAGAAAATATTTCATTGGTTAGAATGTCACTGTTTTGCTATTTCACTAAAATGAAGGTCTAAGATTTAGACTGACTACTCTTATACAAGCAAACCTCCCAGTGAGAGTGTAGGCATTATTGCTCACTTGATTTTGGGTATCCATATGATATGAACTCTTCCTCTGAGTGTCTATTTTAAGTCACTTCTATTCAACAGAAGGAAATAGACCCCTTTATGGTTATTCAAAGTTTTTGAACTTAGCTTAGGTATCTAACTCTGGGTAAGATGGATTGTTTCTCAAAACCCTGTTATTTGCCTATAAAAGACCCTAGAGTGAGTAGTTAAGATAGATCAGTTTACATTTTAGGGAAATAACTTTTACCCTCAGAGCCAATAAGAGCTTTATTGATGAAAAGAGGTCCTGGAAGAGAGCTGCAGAGTCACCTAATCATATTGATTACAAAACCTTGAGAGTAGTTGGTTGAAATGTTTCCTAGGATGGGAATTTTTACTGTGAAGCCAGTGGGAGCTCTAGGAATTCTGCCTCCCAAGAGACTATGTGCAAAGGAAACAGCACTTTTCATTGAGACAGTGCCTGCTTGTCTGTTTCTCCCTTTTCTCCCTTCATTCCAATTCTTGCCATTAAAGTTAGGGCATGTTGTCCAATGACTCTTTAATGCAGAAAGTATAAGGTCTTTGAATCAAGAAATGGAACTTCAAGAACCCCTTCTCCTGCCAAGGAGGGCAGCTGTATTATCTACTGGGCAATGCTACTACTAGGCTCTCCTGTACTTCTCACTGACCTAGTTTTGCACAGCAGCCCAACACTTAACACAAGAATCTTCCCACAGCAATTTCGGATTTGCACACAGACTGCCAGTTAGCAGTCTCTTTTGGAAGAAGAAATGAGCACCTATAGTCCCAGGGCAAACCTGCTGCTTCTCTCCATCGCTTTTTGGAAATGGCAGTCCATGGGATGTAACTGTTTGGTTGTGTTGTACTAAATGCTGTGAGACTGCTTTAGGTGTGGTCTCTTCCTCTCTTCTCCCTCTGCTTTACCTCCAACATATGCATTTTGTGAGAGTTAGGCACAGTCTTTGGCTTGATCTGAACAGCCTGAAGCATGAGCTAAGCACCAAGACCTTGGCTCAGACACGATGGCAGCATCTCTAAACAAGTACAGTAGCAGAACTCTGGTCATCTGAGTATGTAAACACTCCTGCTTTGAACCCTGTGGTCAATGACTGTTTAGGCCACTGAGCTAATTGGTGCCCTAAGTCAGTCATGATTTCTTCTTGCATAGCTCACTTGTTTAGTTGTTGTTTTGGATTTCATCCTTAACCATCAAACCAAAAAGTTTAGCAACTTTTAGCAAAATCCTTTAATGTTTAGGAAACAGAGCAGTTACTGTGGAGACCTGCATAAATATATCTGGCCTGTAAACAGCAACATATATTTTTCAAACATAAAGGAACAATGCCACAGCTCTTTTTAAATATAGTTTGTTACTTTAGTCTTACACATTTAGTTGTCTAAATCAAGACTTGTGGAATTTGGCATCTATTCTTCTGTTCTTTTGATAAGTACCTAAACAGGATGTCCTTGCAAATCAAATGGAAAACAGCCCTGGAAGAGTTCCTCCCTCAGGAATAAGTGTTAAGATTGGCAGATGGCTTGAGTGGAAATACACAGGAATGCACTTAAGCCAGTACTTGAAAATCATTCCAGCAGATATTGCTGAGGTAGATTCATGATGCTCCATCAGATATCTTTCTGCATTGAATCAATTTTTAATGGTTCTGATCAAGAGTTCTAATTTATTCTATCCTAATTGTCACAAAGCAGCCTTATATAAAAGTACATAAAAATCCAGAAGTAATTACTTTTTAAAATACTTTTTTGTTTCAGAAATAGCAAGGAAGGTTGCTGGTATGCCCTAGCTAGCAATCATTTCTGAAAATTTGATGCAAGGTCTTAGGCAACTTGCAACTGAGTTCAGTGCATGTGCACATGTGCAGCCATTCTTGTAAGTATCCCCTTTAGCATATTGGTGGGTATGGAGAGCATTTATATGTATATTTTATATTTTTATATGTAATAAAGTTGCATAAACCTGGTAGTTAACATATTAACTTATGCAGTTCTTGTCCCAGTACAAGAATTTTGCACCTCAAACCTTTGCTTCATAACAAATCAAATAGATTCTCTGAGCAGTGTCCAGTGGCAAACGCATAAAGCAATGACAAACTGCCAGAAATAATATTTGCTCCTGCTCCAGATTCTTCCTCCATTAGCTATATAATGGGAAAGTTAAAGAATTCAAGGATCTACTGGCCCTCTAGTGGTAAAACGAGAGCTCTTGGGAACAGGTGCCTTCAGATTCCAGAAGAAAATACGTTAAGTCTCTTCACTGAGTAAAGAAAAAAAAAAAGAACACAAAATAGTATGCGTTTGTATATGCTATGTGTGAATGTATGTAAAGATAGATGGGTGAGTAAAAGTTAAGTAATTTTTAGACTCTTCTGGATTGTGTCTTAATGGGTTTGAGAGTCAACACATTCCATTGTGCCATACTAATGTGTCTGATGGCAGTATTGCCATTGTTTTCATAATAAATAAGGCCTGGACTTCCTTAGTTGAATCATAAAACAAAGCAAAATGAGTGTGCTGAATGATTTAACACTAAGAAAAAGAAATATCTTAACTAACTGTCTTTAGTAAACATGTATAAGAAAAGAGATGCATATCTATGTCTTTCCAGAAAGGAGAGGAGAGATAACAATAGGATTAGGAATTGCTGGCCATGATCTTGCAATAAGTCTTTTAGCTGTGCAACCAACTCTCAGGATAGTCAGAGAGGCAGGAACTTTCTCTTTTTAGTGATCTGTGGTGCACTTTTTTGCTGTTGCAAACTTCATATTGTTGTAGGGATCCTTTTTTTCTTTTTTGTGGAGGTGTAGCTGCAGTGGGATGAGGTGCACTGATATGCATACTGAAGTGTTTCCCTGAAAGTGAGACTTTCTGTGTTGCTGTATCACCTGTTTCGTGCCATCTGGAAACTGTGAAGTGAAATAAAACAGCAGGCACAGGTGCTACAATTCTCTATGTAATTGCTACCATACAGCAGAATACATATGGGAGAGAACAGTGACTTTTAAATGTTAGAAAGACAGTTCAAGGGGTAAATTAGAGAATAATGTGAAAGCAGTCAACATTGGGAAGCACTGATGATAGGATCAGACTTCTGTTAGGATTTTCCTTCTCTAAGAGTGAAAAAGGGTTACATTCCTCTTCAGGAGTCTTCTATGGAACACAAGATGGCTTCCATTCTATGCAGAGATGAAATTTTGACTCTAAATAGTAAGGTATAAGTCATACTTACTCTTATGTAGAGCTTTTCATCTTAGATTTCCCATGTAATATGCGAAATTTTACTCTTAGTAAAACTGCATGAAAATATACTGGAAAATGTTAAATGTGATGAACTATGTTTTGATCATGGGCACAATAATGTAGTCACAGTATTTCAATTTATAGTATATACTCGAAGAATAGGTAAACCTGGAATTTTTTATATAACTAACTTGAACGAGCCCAGATGGACTCAGCAAAGGAGAAAACATCATAAAATTGCTCTTGCAGCCTGGGTTTGCTGTACAATGATAAAGATGTTCTTTCTATTTTATTCTTAAATCGGAATTACCTCAGCCTCAGAGATCTGCATGTAATGAGAAACTTTTCTTTGATAAAAAAAAAATAAAAACTATTTACTCTAATCAATGTTGAAAAGCCATGGTTATACCCTGTACAAGGAGGTATATAAATTCATATGTTTAGGTGAAATAGATGAAAGAATAGATCAAAGGCATTAAAAACATGTCATCAATAATTCTAAACTAAAAAATCATCCGTGAAAAAATAATAAAAATAATAAATGGAAAAAAAATTTGCATTTTGTATGTCAGTACCTCTTCCGACTGGTTCTGTGACTTTCTAACTGCTACTTTTAATCAATTTATTCCATGGTTTCCTTCTTCAAATTTCTAACCATGGAGGGTAACAGAAAAATATGTGTAGCTTTTAGAATGCTGAGCTATATTTGAACTTTTTTGCTGTTGCCAGTCTTTTTCATCCCAGTTTTTAAGTGTGTTAGAAACCGACAAGAAAATTTTCATTTCTTTCCCATTCTAATTAAAATTTTCAGAAATATATTCCCAACAGCAATTCAATAAGGAAAATAATATTAACCACAATGTTGTGTTAAAGTGAAACAAAATGTTATTAAATTCTAAAGCCTTTTTCTCAAGAGAGGAGAAAAGGAAAAAGAAGATATATTTTGAAGAATATATCTCTACACAAAGACAATACTTTCACTTGCTGGAGTACTGAGCTGAGAACAGGATGGTTAGCTACAAGCTGCTGAATTGTTAAGCATGAAGTAGTTGTATGTGTTTTCCAAAGGAAGCTCAGGTTTATTTTAACTATAAAATCAATTTAACTGTAAGAAAAGGAGCTCTTAATAGCATTTACTTTTACTATTTTCCTGGTCAATAATATCTTCAGTGCTCTGACATCAGGGTGAGCAGCATGTGGGATTGGAAAGGAAATCAGCTTGTTTTTGCAGATATTATGGGTGTAGACTAAAATCCTTAGTGAATGCCAGCTGATTTACCACCACTGGCAACAATAGATTCTCTCTCCTCAGCCACATTACACCACAGGCTCAAGTTCTTTTATTTTTTGTGCTCCACAAGAGACCTTTAACAGTACTATTTGTGATTTTAATGGCTGCAATATGTATAATGACCTTTCTTTATGGTTCTATGTCATCAAAGAAAGATCAATTGACATGAATTTATAGTGATCACTATGTGGGAATAAAAGTGTTTTGAAAGTATTAGAGTTGTATAACAGTGATACAGAAAATTACATCCACAGATATCTTATGTCTTTTTTGGTATGTGTTAAAGTCCCATTAGCAGTTTCTAACATTAGGAAAATCTTGTTAACAGCTTAGCATTAATAATATGGAATGGATTTTCTTTGAGACAAGCTGATTATATTTCTCTATTATGTTTTTCTCCACAACAGTTCTTAAGGTCACTAGTCACTAAAAAATAGTACTCCTTATTTAAAAATAAAGCACATTTTATATGATAATTAAAATATTTTATCAAAATTTTATCAAGTGCTAACTCAAGAAAAGTCAGTTCAATTAAGTTTTAAAGTAAAAATGGATGTACTTCAGAGGTGCAGACTTTGGGTTAAGACAGTCAGATGTTTAGTGAGTTTCACAGCTGTTAAAAATGCTTGGCTTCATTAAGCAATGGAAGACTGGCAAACCTTGTGACAAGTGGTTGGTGTGAAAATTCACTGTATTCTATCTCCTTTGAAGCTACAAACACCTTACAAACAAATCAGCACTTCTTTTTCCAGTATCTTTCAGAACTGAAATGACAAAAGTCAACAAAATTAACTTAAATAGGCTTCGGTGACAATGCATACCAAGTTTAGTGTACAGAGCCCATATAATTTATGAAATAGGACAGACAGAGGAGATGATAAAATCCCTGGTTCTCATGTAATTAGTAATTAATCCCCACCTTGATTATCTGAATCATTCCATTAAATTAATGTTACAAGTGAGGTTGCTGGGCCTGTTGGGATGCTTATGATCAAGTTCTTGCTCAAAAATCTTACAAAATCAATATTAATCAAAGCCTTTGTCATGATTATTAATTTGTCACTGACTTCAAGAAATCACTGGTATCTTCAAACTTCCATTTCTCAAAATTTGGAGCATTTCTCCCTTAGTTTAGGCCTGTAAGATTTAGATGTTTCAAAAACACTTTGTATAGTAATCTTTTGACATTTTATCATTCCATCGAATACCACAAGTAGAATAAAAGTATACTGAAAATCAACTGACTAACCAATGATATGGAATGACTCCCATGAAGACACTGTAGACAGATAAGGAATTTTTAGCAAGAGACAAATATGAGCGATATAGAGACAGAGGTCTTAAAAATTCAAAAGGTCCTCACACACATGATCATCTGTGGTTGTCAAACTGAAGCATAGGGCAGGAACTCAAAATGATCTTGACCTGTAAGTGAAATTGACTTAGAAGAAAATGAGAGATATTTTAAAAGGACCACTGTTAAGTAAGAATAATCATAGAGAATAATAAAATTATTTAGGTTGGAGAAATGCAAGGTGAGAAAAAGTATTTTACAGCAATTCTTAAGAAAATGCTCTAAGATTACTGGGAACCAGAATTTCACTGTATAATATTTTTATGAAGAAAACAATCAAATAGAAATGTTTAAATAGGAATTAAGGTTGCAAGAAAAGTAAATTATTTATCTTGTCTACTGAGCAGCATTAAAATATCAGCTGGAATTCATGTTTGGATACCTCAGTAAGTAACCTAAATTGAGTCTCTATGAAAACAAGGAAAACATTAACAAGTATGGAAAATGTAATGTATGAGAAAAGAATGAAAGTTTTGGTGCCTCTTACCTTAAAGAACAGAAGATTTAGAGAGCTCACGATAACATTCTTAAAATATATAAAAGATTTTTCCAAAACCAAAAAGAGTAATGTCTTTTACATAGCTGTGGCAGATAGGAGTGGTGACAAATTAGTGGTGTTTGGTTGAAGATATTTTTAGTAAATTGAACATTTTTGATAAAGAAAATGAAATTAAAGGTAAGAAAGTAAAGAACAGAACATATTCAGCCCATGTTGTGTAGTCTGTGTCACTCAAACACTGTCAGAAGTAGATATTCATGATCATGCTGGCACAAAATTAGACAGGCACTAAGTGATTCCTAAATTAATGACGTTGTTTTCTTATGATTCTTATAAAAATCTAGTGACATTCAGTAATGTGTTAAATTAAAAAAAAATCATGGAACTCAGGGCCACAGGATAACACTGAATCCAAAAATATGAATAGTTTGACAAAGAGACTAAACAGATTTGCCTGTGATAGTAAGTAAGTAGAACAGGCAGTGTTCTAATGCTGCAGTGTTTACACAGGATTTTTGCATAGCTCAAAAATACACTGGAAAGATAATTTTGAGGCAAGCTTTTAGGCTTAAAGATTTCTACATATGCTTTTATAATCTTTTAACATGAAGATACCTTCTTAGACTCCCTAGTGTTCAGCCTGGTGTTTTTTACCTTTCCTTTTGGTAAAACGCAAGATTAGAGAGAGATTACAAGCAGTGCTCTGCAGAAGATCCCTTGATGTTTCAGGCATAAATTATTTATTTTAGTTGATGCAGAAAGTTTCATCAGCTTCCTCTTCTGGAATGGGTAAAATGTAAAGAGCACAGATGAAGATCTGAGAGAAACAGCTATTCATTCAGTTTTTGATTGAGGTACACACATTTTATTCCTTGAGGGAGGAAAGAGGAAGAAAAAGGAATGAAAATTAAAATAGCATATCTCCTCGGCAGATGGTTCAAAGGGATCTCGTCCTTCCAAAGGAACTGAAAGAATAATTCTCTGTCAACAAGGGAGTTTGGAGATAATGTAGTTGGAAAGGCCTCTCATTGCAGAGGAAGTAGAGGCCTGGGAAAGTTCCTGAGCAAAAACCCAAGTAAAATCAGCAAATTAAATTGGAGGGTGCAGTTACTGGGAAAATAAGAAAACCATATGAGTTTATTCATTATTTTTTCTTGTAAGAAGAATACTTTAGAAGATTTTTATAATTAGACCTATGTAAAACTTTTGTATTCAGAAAAATGTTTGTAAAAATATCAGGAAAAATCTGATTGAATATTGGCATTTTAAAAGTAAAGGTCAAATTCTTGTGAGAAGGCAGTCTGTAATACTTTTGAAAATATTTATTAACAAGAGAAAAGCCTGGAACATGGTGCAAAAATTTTTAGATAGAAATGGAAATTTTAAAAATGGATGCTTCTGAGGTGGTTGTGATACTTCAAGAATTGGGTGTATAGAAATATGTAAAAACAAGGTTTCACAATTTTCATAAGCTTGATACCCAAGCAATGTTTACTATGCTTCCAAGTTCAGGAACTGAACCTAATTCCTCTTTGCAAATATGTACTCTGAAAAGCAGGACCAATTCTTTGTTTCTTTCAGTGGCTCAGTCTAAACGTAATAAATACCTATTGTTTGGATTAGGGGCATTTCCAATTAATGCAAATAATTACAAGAGAACACACACCTTTACCATATTAGTATTTTTGTGCATATCATTTTCTGAACTCTTAACCCAGGGTGGTACTATAAGACCTCAAAGTGACAGCACTTCCCAGAGTACTTAGACCCCTGTCAAGAAATAAAAACACAGGGAATTTCTGTATGGGTGGATGAAGATGGTCTCCTGCTTCTCCAGGCTGTGTTTGAAGTGTCAGGACAGAGCCCATTTATTCTGGCTACCACTGAGCGACATTAACGTGGCACAATGCCACAACAAATATAGCTCATGCTCCTGCCATTCTGTCAGACATATCTGATCTTTCCTAGGAGCCAGGCTTACTTAGAAACAGCACCAGCCAAAAATAGCTGCACAGTTTGTTAAGTGGAGTTGCCTGTCTTAGCCCAGGTTACAGAACAAGGAAAAGTTGCCATGTCTTTTCACTCATGTAACACTATATGCAAACATCAGACTGTTATCCAACTGTAGAAGTGAGGAGCATTATTCATATTATTCACCCCAACAAATATACAGCGATGTACTTTTCATTAAACTTTATATGTGTACAATGTATAATATAATATAAGAAGTATATAATGTATGTGTGTGTAGATATATATTCAGGGATGTATCAGCAGATATATCTCATCCTAAGATTAATGTTTCAGTGCAGTCATGTGAATCACTTTCTGGGATTCCTGCAGAATCTTATTCTGTAGAGATGCTCACATAGGATGAAGTAAATACATCATAAACACAGGTTTTGAGTTTACTGCAACATACAGAACCACACTGTTGTTCTACTAGTTATTTGTGAGTTTACAAACACTTGTTGTTCATATATGAAAGAAGGAGTTGTTTTGTGATGCTGAGTTTCCTTATTCATACTTTCTAAATTCTTTATCTCCATCTTTATTGGATGGGGGTAGGGGAGCAAGTTGTCACCAGGACTGAGGTACCTAATGGTGTCCTTTCACCAGCCTTTAACAGAAATACCAGTGATCCTCAGGGCAACCAGTGCCCTGAGCTGGTAGACAGGGACAGGAAGCAGAATAGACCCCCATTCCAGGAGAAAGTAGTTAGTGATCTGCTGTGCACTTAGACATTCAAAGGTCCATGGGGCTGAATGGAATTCACTTGAGGGTACTGAGGGAGCTGTCAGAAGAGCTCACCAAAACTCTCTCCATCATTTTTCATTAGTCCTGGCTGACCGGGGATATCCCAGATGACTAGAGATTGGCCAGTGGGGTGTCATCCACACGAAGGACTGGAAGGAGGATCCAGGCAGCTACAGCAAGATTATGGACCAGTTCATCTTGAGTGTGATCACACGGCACCTACAGGACAAGGTGGCCAGGCTGGACAATGACATCCTGGCCTGTATCAGCAAGAGTGTGGCCAGCAGGACAAGGGCAGTGATTGTCCCTCTGTACTCAGCACTGGTAAGGCCACACTTTGAATCCTGTGTTTAGATTTTGGCCCCTCACTACGTGAAAGTCACTGAAGTGTTTGAATGTGTTCAGAGAATGGCAATGAATCTGATGAAAGGCAGGAGCAAAACTCTTATGAGGAGCAGCTGAGGGAGCTGGAGTTATTTGGCCTGGAGAAGAGGAGGCTCAGGTGAGACTTTGTTGCTCTCTACAACTGCCTGAAAGGAGGTTGTAGCCAGCTATGGATCAGCTTCTTCTCCGACACTAGTGAGAGGACAAGAGTACGTGACTTTAAGTGGAACTAGGGGAGGTTCAGGATGGACATTAGGAGAAATTTTCTGTAGAAAGGATTGGAAGCATTGGAATGGGCTGCACTGGAATGGGCTGCCCAGGAGGTAGTGATCACCATATCCCTGGGGGTATGTAATAAAAGTCTGGATGCGGCGCTTAGTGCCATGGTGTTTTTTGTTCAAAGGTTGGACTCAAGGATCTCAGAAGTCTTTTCCAACCTCATTGATTCTGTGATTCTGCGAGTGGTTCATAAACAATACAGAAAGGCTATCTATCTATCACTTCAGAGACAGAGAAGAGGTAGAGTATCCAGAGGTTGCTAGTCTGATGAATATCTGTTTCTCAGCAGACGCTCACACATCATGTGAGCATTAGTGAGTCCTATGGCACAAGTCACACCACAGGACCCAGCTGGGGTTTAGGGCCTGGTGCGTCAACGCTACATGATTTTTAAGACATTTCACAAAATCTAGGGTGGTCCCATAGGCTGAACATCTATTACCAGTTTTGAGAAATGGAGTTTGTTCTTTGTACATCTTGCATTTTACTTTGCATTTCACAAATTCATTTAGCACTCACTCTTCCAGACTACATTGTGAGGAGTGGCTCCGCAATGATCAGGAGATTTGGTTTCAAAAGTGCATTCCTGATCTGTCTTAAAACTCAATTAGAGTTACACCCAGTGTATTTTGCACCAACAGGGATAGGTCTCTTGGCATACATATTGTGGAATTTGAGTACTAGACTGTTTAAAACTAGCTAAAATTGAAGTCTTGCAAGATCGAAGCCCTGGCCAATTGTGTGAAAGGGATGTGTTTGTCTCTGCTAGTGCTCTAAGAATGGCTATAAAATTAAATTGAAATGTCAGGAAGACAAACATGAGGGTTTATGTGACTATTGTGCACAGATGCTTCAGCTATTTAAGAGCACAAGACAGTGTGTCTGTTTATGCCATCAGTCTCCAGTCCCAAATAAGTAAGAGGAAAGGAAAGGAAAGGAAAGGAAAGGAAAGGAAAGGAAAGGAAAGGAAAGGAAAGGAAAGGAAAGGAAAGGAAAGGAAAGGAAAGGAAAGGAAAGGAAAGGAAAGGAAAGGAAAGGAAAGGAAAGGAAAGGAAAGGAAAGGAAAGGAAAGGAAAGGAATCAGATTTGATTTTTAGAAGTGAGAATATAATCAATAACTTGCATCTCTGTTTCAAACAACTTCTTTTTAATTTCTTCAAGTAATTTTTAATTTTTTTAATACTTCTTTATGTGACTGCTTTGTGGATTTTTTATTAAATTAGATTTCTTTTCTACATTATTATTGCTTGATAACTGCTCATGCATGCATACTTTGTTTTTCTTTTACACAAGAGAGCCAACAATGCATAAAAGAATTGCTGCCCATGCATAAAAGAATTCCTGTACAGGTGGTTGTAGGCATCTGCTTCTTCCCGCTACAACTTTTTTTTCTTAAATATGTGTGGGGATAGTGGAGGAAGAGCAGGAATTAAGGGAGGACTGTTATAAACAGGACTCTAGGCCTCCCCCATATAGTTGTGAGCAGGTTACCCTGGGCTTGGCCTTGAACAGCCCAAACCCCTGCAGGGCAAGTTCACTGGAGCACAATGGCCTGCTATTAGAGGGCTGTGTTTTCCAACACCTGGGCAATGAATGGAGCTTCCAGCTAGTAATTAGACACCTCTTGCAGGCAGCAGAAGAGTCCCTTTTTGTACATTGCTTTCAGAGGTGGGGGTGGGGATGGAGAGCCCAAAAAGCAGAAAGAAAAAAGCTTCCTGTATGGTGTTTCATGTTAGCTTACACTCTGTCAGGGAAAAAAACTGGGCTTGAAGTTAGTTCCATATTAAATTTCATAAGGGGACATTCCTGCTGGATTCTAGATTTTTTTTAACTCTCTTAAAACTCAATATCATATTACAGGTATTGAAAATAAATGTGTTTTGCAAGCTAATGGGTAATGAGGCACTTTAAGAGAAATCCCTGGACCACTACATCTCTGGAGCCCAGAGAAGTTAGTATTCATTGACAGCTCCAAGGGGATTTATTTAAGCCTAAAATAAGTATTTCTTTGGACTTAATTATAGGAAGTGCTTAAGCTGCTGAATTCAAATGCCAAAAGGGATTCATTTAGTCCAAAGAGAATCTTTTCCTGTTCTGAAATTGAATCTCTCAGAACAGTTTGAAACAAGCAAGAAAAAAGATGAGTGAATATTACCTATCTTTTATTGTGTTTATGCCTATTTCTTACCATTGGTTTATCCCTATATGATAAAAATCTGTTACCTGGGAAGCAGGCCTTGTTCATCTTCCTGTTATTTTCTGAAACAGGTGGGACAAGTTTTTGTTACAAAAGTGAGAAAACCTCTCAAAGTTCAAAGAATTTAATCGTTTGAAAAACAAGTGGTTTAAGGCTTCTGTGAGTTTTCATGTGTATATGCAGTCTATGATTAGCACAGGAATGATTGATCATTGGTTCATATTTTACAGCTTTATTTCAGTCTCTCACACCTTTACTGGAATTTCCATGTCAGGAATTCTGACAAAGGGCAGTTCCATGGGCTGCAGTGAAGCTGCCTGACAGCAGATAGCTGGGCCTGATCTCTTAGCAGATAGAAAGTTCCAATAGGCTGTAATCACCTAAAGGTTCAGTATCATTTGCAAGCACAAAAAGATCTTCATTGACAGCCTATGCATCTGTAGAGAAGCAAAGGCATGCCTGTTTGGAGTAGTTTCAATACTTGAGGCATGCTTTTTGTTCAATGGAACTTAAACTATTATTAATATTTACTTATTTATCTTGAATTATTTTATTTGGAAATTAGGGATTTAATAATGCTTTTTTTTTGCCTACCTGACTGTTCTCTCCTGAAGTAATAAATACTATATATCTCTATTTTTCTCAGCTTATACCTTTAGGAGCTATCTATCAGTTTTGACCAATGTACCCTGTGGTTTCCACCCCTCCTGACCTGCAAACTTCCTTTAATTTCTATGTCACTCTCCCTATCTTCTTAATAGTGTAACAGCTATTGTATTCTGATGATGATAATAGAAGGGACTTTATATAAATGCTTTGGTGACACAAAATAGGGTCATTTGATTTGTTATGGCTCAATCTTGAAAACAAAAAGAACTCTCTTTTGCCCTTTACATATAGATTAATGTATCTGACTGATTTCTCTGAAATTCTCTGATTTGTCAGAAATCACTGGTATCACACTGCTCTGAAGACTGTATTAATCTTAGCCAGGTGGAAACAAATTAATCACAAATTCATGAGCACCTGAGCTATTCTGAGCTATTCTGTTGCTTCAGGTCCTCAGGATGCTTAAGACCTCTGGCCTTCCAGCACTTCAGTTTCTCTGAAGTTCTGTCACTACAAGGCTTGGATTCTGAAAAGGGGACAAGAGAAAAATGGGGAAGTTTTTACTTTTGTTTAATCCTCAGCTCCTTCAGTCCAGATAAATACTGGTGTAGTCACCTTGGAGAGATGAGCACTGTGTCACAGAGACTGGAAAAGGTATTCCTTACATGGCATTGCACCACTTCTGTCTCACAGGCTGTTATGGCCTAATTTAACTAATGCATGTCTACTTTCTGTTTACTTCATTGGAAAACTAAAGTTTTGTGCTGTAATCAAAAACAAGCATAGGAAGGAACATCTGAGATGATGAAGAGCTTCTCCCTTTTTTTATCTATTATTTATATTGGCTTAATTAGAATGCAAAACACTAATTAAACAGGCAAATGAAAATTCAGTACTGATGGGACCCCCCCAAAAATCTAGCAAATCAAACTGTATTACAATCTATGAGATCATTGATTTCCAGAAATTTTACAGTTAGAGATAATAACATCTCATTAACTCACTTTGAACAATTAAAAAACCCAAGCAACTAAGATGACTTAATGATTCATATGACTTTAATATGTTGTAAAAACTTTTCCAAGTTTGTTCTTCAGTGTGGAGTTTACATGATTGCCAGTTCTTTATACTGCATTTATCAAGTTAACATGATTTTGTACAGCAGCTAAGAATTTTTTTTATCACAGGCTTTTTAGCCATAGAGCTCTGAATCCCATTAGCCTCTTCCATTAATGGTGGTGTGTTATTTATTATTTTCTTTGTTTTTAACCTTGACATTCTATCAGTGTATTTGTATTATTTATCCTTTTTTTCCAATCAGACACATATATGTGCGTGGGTATACATGTTAATGTATATACACAATTATATAAGAAACATAGAGGTATATTTTAGGGAAGTCAATAGATTCTGATGAACAAAAATCTTCCACGCAGAACTCAGAATTCAAAGTGGTAGAAATTAATGAAGTATTGCTGTGGTGAGTGGTGTGAGTTTTCAAGCGAATAGAAGTCTCAATTAAATATCATAATTTCTTATATTTATTAATGTTGTATTTGGTATCATAAATATTTTTACACTTAATGACATAGAAACCTATTAACTATAGATTAGTTAAATTAAAATCATATATCAATATGAAATAATTTTGTTACAAACTGAAACAAAAATCATTGGTTAATAATTTTTCACAGTCAATTTAATTTACTGCTTATAGCATTATTGTCCTTTCTAGACGAGTATAATCACTGGATGCATGCTTGAAAAGATTCTTCTTTTTGAATTTCAGGAGTGTTGTATTTTTTCAAGTTCTGGGGTACATTACTCAGTACCTTATAGTAGAAATAAAAATTATGTCAAACAACATATATTGGAGTTTTGTTTTCTTTTGATGAATCAGAGCATTAAAACTTATTTTGGAAAAAAAAATAAATTGGAAATCTTTTGAGATTTTTTTTCTTTTTTTTCTGGACACCAAACTGCTGAAGTTACTTCCAGACATCCTTGCTCCCCTACTTAACAACTGGGATTTAATAATATAATCTGTAATTAGCAATGGAATAATTTCAGTTTGCAACACTGGGAGAATCAGAAGGACAAATAAGGGGAACACCTTGGAAGAATAGCACAGCAGCTGCACACTGTGCAATTGCATTTGTAAAATACATGAAAGGTCACTTGGCTGATCTTTAGTGTTCTTTGGAAAATACACGATGTCCTGCTTCAGGAACCGGGGCCAGATGTACATCTCAAGCAGAATTTGACCCTGTTAGTTCAAGGAAGCTGGAACAAAGACTTTACAGAATTCATGCTTAAAATTCAGCGTAGCATGCAGATTCTAATTTAAGCAGTTGGCTACTTACAAATCTACAGTTTTAATTACACCAAACTCAGATGGGTCAAAAAAGATATCCTAAGTAGTATTCTAGCAGTATTTTAAGCACACAATGTGAACTAAAAACTAACAAAAAAATTTCATATCCTTCAATTCGTTCCATAGGCCACAAAAAAGTACAGCTGTTAATATTCTTAAAATACAAGAACAAATATAATCCTTACTTTCACTTTTCTATAGTAAGAGTCAGGTTTTTCTAATTAATTAAATGTAATTATTTAGTGCCAACATTTTGAAATCCACTCACAGATTTAATGTCTGTAAACATGATTTGCAAAAGTTAAAGGATAAACATCTAAATCCTGTTGCTAAAGAAAATGTTAATCAATTTTATATTTAATTTTAAACTTGATAAATGGGAATGAAGGTACAAGCAAAAAAGAAATCATAATATTACTTTCACTAACATTGAAAGACACACTCTTTTAGAGAAGGAAATGAGGTCAGGATCCAGTATTGAAACACAACATAATAAATGAGCAACATAATCTCATGGTTGTGGATACAGACAAACATTGTCAATCTCTCCAATTGCTTTAATTTCAGGCTTATATAAATCAACTGGCTGGTATTCAACCCTCCCTCTGCAGAATTCAGTTTAATTCAAATTTATAATATATAAACTCTGTATACTTCAGTGGTTCAGGAGGAAGTTTACTGTTTTACTGCTTAAATTTGATTTTTTAGAAACTTAGCATGTCAGTGATTATTTTATGTCAGAAAGCAATAAAGATTCTCAGCCCATTTTTGGTACATTGAAATTATTTTAAAAATTGCTCATTGTCTTTAGCATCAGGAGTTTATCCCATGTTATTTTTGTCTCATAGCTTTATGCATATTTTGAACAGCATTGACTGCATTGTGGAATCTCTTTGCATCTTGCAAAAATCCTGAGTTGCAAAAGGGTAAATTGTCAATGTGATGAGTCATAAAAGTAAATTTAATTAGTACTTTTCACTTCAGGTCAAACCTTTCTGAGAAATCTGCATATTCAGATCTGCTTGTGCTGACACCACAGAGCACTGGCCAATGTCTTCAGTCTTTTTCCTTTTCAGTCCTTAAGTAGATTTCCAGCAAAGGTGATTTCAACCACATAAATAAAGTTTGCATTATCAAATACATTTGTCTGGGGAAAGGTACAAAATAGTTTTCCAGACCAGTTTTTCCTACCAGTTTTTCTGAAATCAGTCATTTAACACTTCCATACCAGTATTTGCTGATCAAAAATGGCATTCTTACTGCCCTCTGATCCTTGATTTTTGATTAAAATTGTACTAGGCCCTAACCCTGTATAGTAGTTCCATTACATAAATTCACATCAAGGTATTCAAGCCTATGTTCAAAGCAGAAGAAACCTGTTATATACAGCCCTTTCTTATCTTCACTAATCCTCCAAATACAAAGACCTTTTAACATATATTTGGAGGAAAAAAAATGGAAAACCCTTGTCAATCTTTTTAACTCTGTTTTATCTGGCTGTGATCACATGGCCTGTGTATACTGTAAATAATTTAATCAGGGATGTTTTGGCTTGGTTTGGTTTGGGTTGGGTTTTTTCCCTAATTGCATTGGAGTTCTTCATTTATTTATTCTTATCCAGAGTAATGGCTTCAGGATTTCCCATAAGAAGGCTGAGACACGAAAGATGATATATCAGGAAACGAAAACTTAAATGTCCCGAAGGAAAATGTGTTTCATTTGGGGATTTAGAGCAGATGTTTACATTTTTGCTGTTTTTGAGGAATAACATATGTCTCTTGAATTGATTTGTTTATCAAATAATGATATAGAATAAGATTGTTCCTGTACTTTCTAATGAGAAACAAAACAGAGGTTTAGATACCAGAAATAGGAAATAAGAAGATCCATTACAAAATTCAGAAAAAAGGAAACAAGACTCCTTCAATTTATACTTTTGGAGATTTTTTCGGTTTTTTGAGAATAGTCCTTCTTTTGTAAAAAATCCATTAATGTGTGAAGCCTAGAAAACTAAAAAGCCTTCATGACCTTTAGAATTGTATCATGTTGGGGTGAAGATTTGCCTTCTTATTGAGCAGACAATTGTGGGTCTCTAAAGAGACTCATAAGAGTTGCCAGGTCAGGAAAAGTTTCAGCCATGAAAATAGACCATCTCTGTGCCAGAGCCCATTGGTTCAAGCTTTTCTCTTGCTAAAATTCTTGTCAAAATGAGTTCATCCCAAGCTAATACTAATTTTGAGGAATATTTCCACATCCTTTGTGAGAACCACAAATATCACCAAACCAAGTGACAAAGTGCCATAAAATTTAATCTTAGTCTCTTTTGTTGCTTGTGAATCCCAAGTAAGAAACTTGTCTGAAAAGGCCAAGGTACTCCTTATGCTCCACAGGTGTCAAACCCTCTCCTCCCTTCCCTAGAGGAAATTAAGATTTATGTGTTGGGAATACCCTAAAAGTTTGTTTTGTTTGGTTCTTTCTTTGTTATTTTTTTTCCTAAAAGAAAGCATAGTGTCCCTTGAAAAGCAAACACATGACTATTTTGTGGATTTATCCTAAGTATTTTTCCCATTTTTCTGTCATTCATAACTAAAAGACCACCAGTAAGTTCAGCATAACCTCTTGGCCTTCATTAACTACATTGTAGGTTATCCCTCATGAAAAGTCTTTCTTTCTTGTCTTATTCTGTGTCACTTCATGGGTTAAGTGCCTTAGAAAATGGGATATTTTAAAGAAGTAGATTATCCATTCATGGCTGCTTGTGTGCTTTCCCCCCACTTCTGCTCCTTTCTTTTCCTTTTCAGTGTAAGATAGAAAAGAACAAAGGGACTTGAAGGAAAGTCAAGAAAATCAGGTTGAATCCCCTTTACCTCAGATATGCAGGAGTTAAATTCTGCAGTCCGGGCTCTGAAGCTGTTCAATAAATTGAGAAGTATATGTTGAGGGGAGAAGAAGCCAAGGAGAACATTCTTTTATGGTGTTTTGCAGCCTCTGGGAAAGGAAAGCATAGCTCTCAAAGAGTCAGATTAGTGCTCTCCTTCAGGCACCTCATCTGGAGAAACTTTTCCATGGCTGGCTATAATCACCGTCATCTGGAAAAGAAGGGAAATGCTGTTTTTGTAATGAACTATATGATTAATTTGGAGCTGTCCAGCAGGGTGTGGGCTCATTGACAGCTTTTCGTTCTGATACAGCCACTCTTCCTGCAGTAATAAACTTATTGAGATGATAGGGAAAGGCAATTGTTAGTGTTGTGTGGTTTACATAAAACATGAATGTGATATCCATGATAAGATTGCTTGAGCAGTAAAAACACAGAAAAGGATATGGACATTTGTTTTTAAGAGCTTTCAGATCATTGTGCTTTAGGCAGGGAAGGAGATCCATTGATTTAATCACAACAATTAGTTTGTTGTAAGGATAAGAATGTGCTGGGTGGGATTTGATTTTGTTCTTATTGCTGTTTATTTCTTATCTTTGTGAACAACCTAGACAACCCTGTTGCCTTAATTTTCCTAACATCTCTAATAATTTACACACAGTTAATTCCACTTTTCATCACCAGCCTAGTGAGAGAGGGGAACAATTCAAACAGTTTTTTTATTGAATACAGTCATGATCATATTGTTTTACCTTTGCACACAGAATTTTATATCTTATTCCACAATTTTCCAAATGTAACAGATTATAAATAGTGTAAGTACAATTCAGCAAAGTTTTTACTGTAACATTGTTACAGGTTTAAAACCTCTCTTTTGAAGATAAATAAGATCATGTCTTTTGTATCCAGGATCACTGCAACAGATCTGGTGTTTCTGTAACGGCAGGAGAGAATTACTATTTGAAAATATCCTGATACAGTGACATCTGATTACACCATTTCCCATATAGTGTTATTCATATAATGTTATTAAAAAGCAACACAATTCATATTCTACAAGCTAGATTGTTTTGAAAGTGAGGAATATAGAGTATAACGCTGTAATAAAAAATATTTTTTTTCATTTTATAGATGAATGAAGACTCACAACTTCTACTAGAGCATTGCTGTATAAGATTTCTGGACTTCTATTGAATTTGTCACTAAAGCTAACAAATGCTCAAAGTTCTTTGAAGGATGAAAAGAAATGCATACAGCATACGTACACCATATATCATTTTCTGGTCCTGCATTTCTGCACAGTCACAGATAAGCATGCATTTAAAATAAATCTAATATATTTTCTAATGAGATTTTATTAATCCAGCATTTAAGTAGCATCAGTTTTATGGAAAAATTCAAATTTTTTATAAATCTACTTTTTCCCCTCTCTCTTCAGTCCAAAAAGAAATTCTGGAATTTCTTTTCAGAAAGATTAATTTATGAGAAAGCTGTGTTGAGAGGTAGTAAAATAACTCTCAAATAAATTGTGGGGGGAAAAGAGTGTGGATATGTGGAGGGCTGTGTAGGCAGATCCCAGCACCCTCCCAGAGCTCTGCTGGAGTTAAAATATACAGGCATAACTGGAGGTTTAGATAATCAAATGGTGATAAAGCTAATTGTTAACATCTCAGTCAGTAATCCACAACTTAAAAGTGTGTAAATTACACACTTACTCTTGCAAGATTTATTCTGAGTGGACTATAAAGACTGTAGAAGTGTTTCTAATCACATGAAGGATTTTTGTAGATGAGGAAAGCAATTTTTGGCCGAAACACAGTTTTCTTATATGGATCAAAATTTCCATAGATGTTCAAATTACAATCTTCAGATTTTAATGCTGTTATTTAACACGTGGATTCACTTTGCAGATTGAAGTGATAAAGGAAAATGTTTATTTTTAGGAAAAAATAAATAGGTATCACTGAAACTGATCATTTAATGACAGTTGTGTAGATAATGAAAGTTGTGTAGATATTTTTTTATCAGAGCTCTGCTGGATGTTTAAATATGTCTGAACTAACTGATATGAACATAAATTAAGACTTATAACTTTTAGCCAATTTTATGCTTACCTAATTTAGCTCTGACATTTCCATCCAAAACAGATTAGACAAAAACACTTTTACTATTTTCCTAATATTGATGATATTATCAAGGCCTAACATCTTCTGAAGAAAAAGAAAGCATAAAAAGTTTGGTTTCCTAAATGTAATTAACATGAAGGTAAATATTTTTACTTTTTTGGGAATGAAAGGGAAAAATTATCAAAATAATATACATTAAACTATTTCATCTTTCTAGAGTTAAGAATTTAGGCATTGTCTTCCATTTGACTTAAGTTTCCCCTCACTGGATCTCCTTATCATTGGCTTGTTGCAATATTACCTCTAGGCACTTTGAGTAATTTGTGCTGGGCAGTTTAAACCAGGTGCAAACTTAGGAGGTGACAGTCAGGTGCTTCATCCCATGTATGTTTTTCTTTGAGAATAGGTGAGTTATATATTTTATATATTTGAACAAAATAATTTTCATCAATATATGTAATGGGCTGATGGGAGTTGATTCAAACTCTGGCAAGAGTTTTTTGCAGTAAAAGTAATTAACAATTTCTCCCTATCACTATATGGTCTTCCATGCTTAGCACCCCCTTCAGATGAATGATGACATCTATTTACAAGAACATAATGCAATATCTATAAGGAAAATTTACAACAATTACTTTGCAAATTGAGATGGTTGAGGGAGAAAGAATTCAGGCCTCGTTGTTTCCCATAAAATGTAGGAATCTTCAAGAGGAGGTCTGTAAACATTAATCCAAAGCTAGCAGAGCCTGTATATACATATATTAGGTATTATTCATTATTGTATCCAGCAAGGCTGGGCTGACCAATACTTATTCACAGAGTACTATTCAAACTTGGTACTTTCATTTATTTGTAAATGCCAAATAATTTGGTCTTTAACTTTATTGTTCTCTGAATGTCAGTGAGCCAGGACAGATTTATTTTAAGCTGAATTGATGATTTTACAAGGTACAGGATATTTGGTACTTTAATACAATTATCTCTATAGGAAAGATCAGTTTTTAAAAATGACAAAATACAATTGGGTTGTCATTGTCATAATAGCTCAAGTACTTCTGCATGGGACTGTACTGTGCAGGCTAATTATACCTTAAAATGTACTTAATACCTACATGATACCTCTTCCACAACTATACAGCTGTTAATATTGCAATATTTATATTTTTATATTTAGTACTCAACCTCTATTAGAATCAGAATCCACTCTTTTATTCTCTTATGAGAATCATGTTTGAAAGTGTATTTTTAACCCTTTTACAATTACTTAATTGAAGACAACTTGTGGAATTAATCTTAGTCTTCTCTTTACTGACCTTGAAGGATTTGTAGAATCTGAAACTTAAAGAATCTAAATATTTTAATTACTTCCTCATCTTCTTTCTGCTGAATCTGTAATAAAGTTTTCAGACTAAATCATTTCTCTTTCACCAAGTAAAGTACTCTAAACCAAACCTTGGTTTACTGTAAGAGTTGGTGCAATGTTTCTTGTATATGTCAGATGATACCTTAGATTTATTTTGTATACTGAAAAAGAAGCAGAGAATTTACAGTCTTAAAAAACCCCAAAGTCATCCTTATGATGTCTTAAGAGGTTGCAAAAAAGGAATTGAAGGAACAGAGAATCAAATTAATGAATGAATTTTGATATTTATTAATAATGAAAAAACAGTATTAGAAATGTATAGACCTCTGAAAAATTTTCAGAATCCTTTTTTTCAGTATCCTCTAACAACCCAGGGAAGCATTCAAAGTCTATAGGAAAATGCATTATTCCTAGTGGCCATATGTATATGGCTATCCAGCTCTTGGAATATTCCTCAAGCCCTCTGACCCACACCTGAGCTGCAATGGGATTCTCATATTGTCTATTTAATTCTAGGAATAGTGCCAATGGTGCTTTCAAAGGGGGCTAGTAAAAAAGCAGGGAGATGAAGAAGTTAATCTACTCCCTCATGTCTGAAGACCTATTGCCTAGACCTCCCGCCCAGGCACTGGTAAATGAAAGCTCAATCATGTCCTCTCCCCAAGACAGGCTGCTAGTTGGAGGAAAATTTCACATCTCATAGAGCAAATGTTTTGTAGGTGAGTTGTGAAGTCTCTAAGGTTGAAACAATTCCAATGATAAAAGTTTTTCAGGACACCAAGACAACCCTTCTTGGATAAAATAGACCTTAAATACCACAAAGTGCATGACTTCTGAATGTGTATTGATTTTTTTTGGATGATACATAAAGCCTTAAACTATCTTAAACTCTGGATCTATTTTTCTAACTTATCTCCTACCTTTCCCAGCTCATTATTTCTTTTCCCATCCACCTTGTGCTCTTCACATCCAAATGCTTGTAATGGGATATCCAAGCTGGGCTCTAGTCTTGTCTCAGTGGTCCCCAGAGGTTCTGCAGGCTCTCAGTGGTCCCTGTCACTATCCTGAGCCGCTCCTCTCTGCCCCTGTGGGATGCTGCCTGTCAGAGACTACAGCTGCAACGTGCGCTGGGACTCATACCAAAAATTGTCAGTTGCAGAAAGATTTTTTACAAAAAATCATATTATTAGCATTGTTGTCTCTAATTTTCTTCATATCTACTCTTTCAACATCTCAACTTTATTAAAGCTAGCCTAGTAGTAGCTTCAAAAGACACGGGAAAGAAAAAAAAATGAGAGAACTAGCTGAGAAAAATGAGAAAACTAGCTGATGACTTGCTTGGAGAAGATCAGAGGATATCTGTGATTAGAGGAGGTAACAATAAGAGGAAACTATCATCAATGAGAAGTTTTTGCAACTTGCAGCATTTCAGAGTTCTAGTCTCTCTCCACCCTCACAAAATCTCACACCCAAATGTCATCAATAGAGCTGAATCAGTAAAGCTATGGAAAAATATTTTCACCTAAGGTGAAGAAATAAAATTTTATACAGGGATATAAGGAAACATAAGATCATTAATTATACAATCAAAAAACATGCCTTTTACAAACAGAATCAGAGAATCATTTAGGTTGGAAGGTACCTTTAGGTACATCAAGTGCAGCCATTAACCCAGCACTGCCAAGTCCACCACTAAACCATGTCCCCAGGTGCCATCAGCTACGTATTTTTAAATGTAATGGTGATTCCACCACTTCCCTGGGCAGCCTACTCCAATGATGGGCAAGCCTTTCTGTGAAGAATTTTTTCCTAAAATTCAGTCTTCTGGCTCAGCCTGAGACTTCCTTTTGTCCTGCTGCTTGTTATCAGAGAGAAGAAACTGATCTCCACCTGGCTACACCCTCCTTTCTGTAGAGCTGTAGAGATCAATAAGGTCACCCTCCACCCCAAGCCTCTTTTACTCCAGGCTAGACAATCCCAGCTCCCTCAGCTTCTCCTTGTAAGGCTTGTGCTCCAACCCCTTCATCAGATTCCTTCTTCTCTGGACACATTCCAGCACCTCAGTGACTTTCAGGTAGTGAGAGGCCAAAAACTGAACACAGGATTCAAAGTGTGGCCTCACCAGCGCTGAGTACAGGGGGGACAATCGCTGCCCTAATCCTGCTGGCCACACTCTTGCTGACACAGGCCAGGATGTCATTGGCTTTCTTGGCCACCTGGGCACACACTGGGTCATGTTCTGCTGGCTACTGACCAGAATCCTCCAGGTGCTTTTTTGCTGGGCCACTTTCCAGTATCTCTGCTCCCAGCCTGTAGCACTGCCTGGGACTGTTTTGACCCAAGTGCAGGACCCAGCCCTTCACCTTGTTGAAATTCATAGAACTGGCTTTAACTTATGAACCAGCCTGTCCAGATCCCTCTGTAGAGCCTTCCTACACTCCAGCACATCAAATTCCACCTGACTTTATCAGTTTCAAGGTATGAAAAAGTTATTGCTCCTTAACTGGAGTTACAGACTTCTGAACTCTGTTACAGTAATTTCTATTAAACTGCCATTTTTTGACTAAACAATATCCACAAATACTGTCTTAATCTTAGTTTTGTTTGGTTGTTTTTTTCAAGGATACTTTTCTAGGTGACTTTTTCCAGGACATAGTTATCAATTTCTGACAGTCAGAAGAACCCACTGGCAGTCCCATTCAATTTCCTACTTCCTAGGGACGTTCAGGATTTCAGGTTTCCTTCTACCTAGCTCTGCAGTTCCCTGGCCAGCCCTTACAAGTTTTCTCAATTACTTCTGTAATGTATCTGCATCCAGATTTTGGATACCCTTCAGAATGCCAAGTGTCTAGAAATTACAAGTGGCAGTTTTTAAGGCATCTGAGTTTTTTTCTGTATGTTTAGGTTTAAAAAGTTTTGAAATGTTTTAAATACATTTATGTGTGCACATATTTGCAGAACCAGAGCACTTCCATAGCAAATAGCAAAAAAGTATTATTTCCAGGTATCAACTGAGAACATTGGAATATTTATCTAGTCTGCCTTTAAAAGAGGAATGACTGCAAGGAAAACCATATTCCTGAAGTCAAAGGAAGCTGTTCATTATATAAATAATGTATCTATCTATGTTAAAACCAACAAAAGCAAAAAAAAGAGAGACAAAATTACAATTTTATGTTTTTAGGTTTGAAAAATATTTTCTGGCAAGTTGGGAAATCTGGAAAGCTCTACAAAAAGAAGCAAACTGTGCTGAGATCTCAGGGCTCTTCTGTTATTTATTTACATCTGAATCAAATCCCATTGTAATTCTCCTGAGAGCAATTGTTTTGAATGTGCAAATCAGAGAATAATAAATCAACGAAAACACCATACAGAGGCCCTTAAAATAGCAATGTTCATCACATGAAAATAATTTTATTGAAGCCAGGACCCAATAAAAGAGCAAAGACTAGAATAGATACTGTACTTACTTTTAATTAGACAGAACCCTATGTCTTAAATTACTGAAACTACAGAATTTCTCAAAGTTATGAATCATTTATAGCTTCCTCTGTCTTGGGTCACTGAACACTCACTGTTCATCAAAATATATAGCTGCATTCTTCTGTCATTCCCATAACATTTTCTCTCACTAATGCCCCTTTTTTAGATTATCACCTCAGGGCAGATTCAGTTTTATGTTAGTGAACTTAATGATAAACAGCAGATGTAGAGAATACTTTAAATAGAATAGCAAATAATACAAAGTTCTTTGCAGATATACATTTGTAAATTATTTTTTTTAACCTTTTGTTCTCAAGAATGCAGAGAATAAAAACGAGGTAGAATCCTCATAGCAGATGTTTTCTTGGCTCCAGCTAACTATTCACAAAGGAGAAATGTATTTTCATTTCAAATGCAGGATATTGGGTTGTTTCTGCTTAAGGCACATTTAGAGTTTAAGTATTTGCAAGATCCTCATAAGCTGTATTTTGCCTCAGCACTTGTAGTGGCTGGGGGTTTTTTTTAGCAGAAGACTGCAATGAAAATTAATGGATTCTACAAATGCATCATTAAAGAGAAAACCAGTTTAATTCTGGGATTAATTTGAGTGTCCAGGCTTTCTCAGTCCTTGTATGTGGTTTTTTTTTTTTTTTTTTGGCTGGCATGCAGTGATAAAACAGACATTTAGAGTTCGATGCTGTTCCAAACAACTGCATCTTATTGTATTAAATAGGTTTCAGACATGAGTATGCAGCCCTCTACTGTGATAAAGATCCTGTGGAGGTGTTGAAAAACAGTTCTAAAGGTGGCATAGGCAGCAACAGAGAATTTCCATGCCAGGAAGATCTTGATATTTCATAAAACCAATGCAACTCGCTATCCAATTTATCACTTGTGACCATAGAAAAAAGGGTTATTCCTTGTATTTTCAGTTAACACTAGGACATCACAAAAGCTAAGGAGGCTAAGGACTCCTCTAGGAGTTTCACCCCAAACACCATATTTTAAAGTATCCCTCTGTATCCATCAGCTGCAGTCTGCTACTTAAAAGTGAGTTTCATGAACTTTTTGAACCAAAAGCCAGATGATGTTTTAGATTCCTCTTCAGGGCTGTCTATTAATGCTGACAATAGTGATCTGAAGTCACATGGGCAGCTTAACAACACCTACCATGGGTTCAACATTTCCTCAGTCCTCAAGATTTGATTTCTCTTTTGTAATTGTGGGTATCAGGTGGAGAATGGAGGCCCTGAATGCTCTGAATTACAAAGAAGACAAGGATTCATGTTTCACATACTGAATGGTTTTACTTTCAGCTGTAACAGTTCTTGCACACTGCTTAGTAGTGTTACATGATGTACTTGGGGAATTCAAGAACTTCATAAAATTTACATGAGATTTAGTTTCTGTAGTGCATTGATTTCTGCAAATTACATATGTTTATTTAAAGCTACAGGCACAGAACACATTTTTGTGAATGGTACTGCAGTGATTGATCTTCTCTGGAATTTTATTTGAATTTAAATTGAAAAAAATTAAAAAGGTCAATAGACTAGCTGTAGGACTGAACTCTAGCCTTTATCTTAAGTGTATGCAACACAGAAAACAATGTTCATCCAGGGAGAATAAAACAGATGCAGAAAGGACAAAGAAGATCATTAGCAACACGACAAACAAGTTATAGATTGCTTTATATGACTACCCTCATATTCAGAGTCACACCTTCAAATTAATTCATATTAGAAGATAAGATATAAAGTGTCTGACTTGATGTTAGTCATAGCAGAAAGAATAAGAAGAGTAGTTACTGTCCCAAAATATGGAAGACTGTAGCTAAAAATAAGGTAACTTCATTTTTACCCTCAAACAGTGTAAATACTTACACCAGCTATGCAAAATACCATATTTCATACTTGAAAAACTATTTTCTGAAGACTTGGGCCAGGAAATATGGAACTTAAAAATCCTTTCTTTTCCTTTAAAGATGTTTTTCACTCACCATAAACTGAATAAATACCCATGATATATAAAATAAATAAATCATATTTTCTGACCAAAAAGAAGTAAAATTTAAAAAGTATTTTAAAAGCCCAACAATGTAATGAGAAATATGGTTTTTTTTTTCTTTTCAAATAATTTATGTTGATTTTTTACTCTCCTGAAAGTATAATAAAAGCTAGGACATACATGTATTCAAAATTTCTTTCACCAACTCCTCATTGCATTTTCTTAGCTGTCTCTGAATTCTGTCCTAATTTTTATTACACTAATAGATTTCTTTGGGACACAAGAGTAAAATAAATAATTTTCTAATACTAAATAAATATATATTAATAGATACATCTGCATCCCTCCAAAGCAGCTGCGTTCCTTGTCTCCATATAGTTAAAAGTTTTGCTCTAATTTTAAGACAAAACTTAGTAATTACTAGTTTATGTTCATTCTTTTCCACCATTCTTTATCATTGATAGGTCCAAGGAGAATAACAATATCATTTCTAATCCAAGGTCTCCTATTTTTTATCTGTTATTTGAAGGAACCCATTTTGCAATGTAAAAACAACTCACTTGCAAAGCACACATTTTATTTTAACAGTATCTCATTTTTTATGGCAATCATTGTTACCTGGGGGGAGATATAAATTTCATCATCATTTAAGCCAAACTATATTTATAAAGTGGTAACTCAGGGCTATGGACAAGAGATTTAAGATTAAGAATAATACAGTTTGGGTTTAGGAACTATTGAAAATGTTGTGAGTTGTGTATGGACGCAGCCCATAATCTTGGTAAGAGAAGTGTAACAGAGCATAATAGAAATCTAAATTGAGTTGTGATGACTGACAGCTGTACTGTGAAAGATTCTACTTGTACATGAGTCTTACTGTGGAGCACCTCCTCTTTCTTTTGACTCTTTTTTCTAGAACAGCTGGATGTCCATAATCACGGTTTATTGCTCCTGAAGTGCTCTTCGAATGATCTGGCAGGTTTTAGTTACTCCCTTACTCCCATGTGGAATAAATATATATATGTGTATATATGTGTGTGTCTATATATATATATATATATATATATATATATGTATGTATGTATGTATGTATGTATATACTAACAGTATTCTTATTCTTTCATTTCTGTTATATTACAGGTACGTTGGATGGTGTCAGAAGAGCTCTGAAGTGAGAATGCTGAAAAAGAAGAGAGTCTGCAGATTCTCAGAACAGGCTTGATGAATGTATGGAGCGCATCTTGTGGAGGACAGAAATGATGCATAGAAAGTTCCCAGGAGTTCCCAGACTTCTGTGATTTCTTTTCTGGTTAGCACACATAATTTTAGTGTCTCCAGTCTCAAGCAGACTACCTCCTACAATGGCCTGTGAAGCAGCTCATGCATGTCTTACTTTTCTCGCATCAAAGTAATTACCAGTTTGATTTAAAGAAATCCTTTCCAGAAAATCTACTTTCCTTGTCATTGTGAACAGTTCCAAACACTTGAGAATTAGCAAAAAGGTCTACTTCCTCTAGAAAAACCATATCAGCTTAGACTCTGAAGTATAATATCTATTAATACACTCTATTATGTAGTTAAGGAATAAATTTTACTATTCCCTGAGTACTCTTGATTCACAAGCATCTCTGATCAATTTTTTTCAAGTTTTTCTAAGTTCCGGATGTCCGGATATCTTGTTTGCAGATAAAATTCTGCACCTTGTGAGAGAGTAACTATTGTTATACCATATCCTCCCATTTTTGCCACTAGTATGTTTAATTAGGAGCAATATCAAGCAAAATATCTTTTCTTACCTTTTTTTTCTTGTCCTTTAGTGCTTATCATGTAGGTGTTTATAAAGTAAGTGTTTATATTATTAATTGATGTTTGATAGAAAATATCTCAGTCTTTTTAGAGTTTTTTGTCCGGAAAATTTTTTCCAAAGCAATGATTTTTATCATGACCAGATAGTTTTTGAGTTTGTAACCTTGTGCATATTGAGACAATGAAGAGTATCGCACCATATTTGTTGTGAAGAGCAAGTCCTGGTTTAACAGGTTTAATATTCTATGGTCATAATGCCCTTTGTTTTGTTCCTCAGACCTCATAATGTTGTGTTGACATTTTATATACTATTACACATTGAGAAGCCATTTTCAGTAAAATTTTCATTGAACAGAATTTTTCTCTTTTTTTTCAGTTTTCTGAGACAGTAAATCTCATTTACAATCCCAAAGTGTTTATTTTATTTTACATTTGATAATAGGTTTTGTTTGTTTGGCGTTCACTAGCCAAAAAGAGCTTTCCAGATCTTTTTGCATTAGAATGTCTAGCCTGCTGTTTAGAATCTGTACTTTGGATTTTGCAGTTCTACAGGCAAGACTAGCTAATGGAAGACTACTTCAAGTATCAGGGACAGGACACTTTCTCTGAGACAGTTTTAGAGGTAGGTCCTTTAAAGACGTGAGACAACTTTCCTGTGTTAAGCATGTAGGCCTCAAAAAATGCCTGCTTCTTTCCAGCAGTTTTGAGCGCTGTTTAGAATAATGGTACAGGTGAAATACATGTCAGATTGCAAATATTTCCAGTACCAATATTTTTTAAATGTCTATTCTTCCTATCTTCTGTTTTTTTTTTATTTTTAAATTGGAATTTCAAAATAACTTCAACAAATTTTATTGATTTTGTTGATCATGGCCTTCATGTACAGGTTAACATGAATTTCTCTATTGTTCTGTAACTATTTCTATAGTGGTGTCCTAGTTTTAGCTGGGATAGGGTCAATTTTCTTTTTAAGAGCTGATACAATGCAGTGGTTTTTTTCTTTATTGTGAGAATAATGTTGATAAGTAGTTTTTGCCCTGTTTCTCATGCTTTAGCAATAAAGAGGTGCCCAAAAAGCTGTGAGGGCTTGTAGCTGAGCTGAACTAGCCAAAGGGGTGTTCTATACCAGAGAGCATCTTGTTCAGTGTATAAGCTGGGGAGGATTTGGCTGGAAGGAGACATTGGCCCAGCTGGAATGGGTTGGACATTGGTCAGTGGATCATGAGAAATTATGCAACTCAATTCTTGGGTTCTCTTATTCTTTCCATTACTTTAGAATGGTGAAGAAGATGATGATGAAGATGATTATAATGATGATGATTATATTTTACTTTATTTCAAAATTTAGACTGTTCTTCTCCCAAACAACAGGTTTTGCCATTTTAATTTCTGATTGTCCTTCCCTTTCCATTGTGGGGTGAGTGTGAGCAAAGGGCTGCACAATACTTATTTGCCATCTGGAGTTAAACCATGACAGAACTTTCTGTCCTCAATATGGGGCATGACAGGTTGAGCTAAGAACAAATCTGAGTGGAAAGAATCAGAAAAAAAAAACAAACATACTTTATTTTCATTTAAGAGTTGCTGGTCACAGTGTTGATTTATTTTCTCATAAAGTTAGTATACTTTTTCTTAAAATTACTAGAAATAATACCTTACTTGCAGTATATGATCCCTCTTGTGCTGTTTATCACTCAGGGGAACTGAGCTGAGGCCATCCTGTTGTGCTTTGTAACAGTGTCTTATGGTATGATAGAATTACAGGTCATGGAACTGACGTGGTATTTATAACCAGCATTGCTGTCATCTCTGTACTTCGGGAGCCATCTGTTGGAAGCTATTAATAATTATGCCTTCTCCAAGCCAACCTAAGGGGGAGACACCTCCTTCCACCTCCACCTTCTCCTCCAGGCTAATTACAACTGCTCTAGAGAATTTTGAATATCCGTGGGATGCTCAAAGCAGCATGGTCCTGTTGCTAAGTCTTCTGAAAGTGTTTCAGATCTTGTTTAGGGTTAATCTACTTAAGAATACTACACAGAGATCTCCCAGGAGGCTGGATAGTTGAAAGGTATGTAGAATGTACAGGCAAGTGTCTAGGACACTCATTATCCTGCTCTGATTTTTTTAGTAATAAAATCAATTAATATCCCCAAGTTCAGTCTGTTTTGCCCATGACTGTGAACAGTGAGCAATGTCTCCTGGCCCTTAACTCATGAATCTTTCTCTGTATTTTCTGTCCTCTGCCCAGTTGCAGAGATAGAGAGATTTGGTGGGTATCTGGCATTCAGAGTACCAGGGAGAACCCACCCCAGCGCCTCTAATCATACATTCATCATAGACTGAGGACATTCCTGCTCTCTTCTGTGTATACCACTGACAACAACAACAATGTCACATTCTGTTGCATGTGTGATTATGCAAATTGGTACTGGCAAAATTTTTCCATTTTGTTTCCAAAGCCTACTTTTCTTGAATACTGTCACTGAACTACGTGCCTCTAATCTCATTGTCTTCAGTCAACAGGAAACCTGTGTCATTGTGTTTTCCAAGATAACTCACCATTGCAACTCTTTTTACGTGGTATGTGTGCCATTCCACAGCCTGTGTGTTTTAAGTAGAGACCACAAAGAAATTATAGTTCATGGACCTGATTCATATAGTTTTTACTGAATATACCTTTGAGGGATCCTCAAAGTTCAGATTATGTATTTGGGTATTTAATTTTGCTACATTTTTTTATATTTTAAAAATCTGGTGTTCAGCATCTTAGCTATTTTAGTCACCTAATTCTCTAAAAAATTAATGTCTGGAAATGACCAGCTTCTACAAGCTGCTACTCTACTTTCAGGAATTGAAATAAAAACGGACTTTGAACTTCCCAACAAATAAAAAGTTCTCTGATGTCTTCGTATCATGAGAAAGCTGTTTTCTGTTGGCTGTTTTGGAAAATTTTTAATGTCTTCAAGAATCTGCATAAGATTTTGAACCAATTTTTTCAGGAACTGTCTCAGTATTACTCAATATCCAGTTTCTGTGGCTGAGGCTTCTGCCATTCCTCAGAACATGCATATCCTTAAAAGGTAATGTGATCCCTCAGTAATTGACATTTGTTTTTCCCAAGTTTCAACCATTACTCCTTAAAAAGCTTTAGAAGCTTTTCCGCTCTTGCCAGATGTTGTTCCGATGTTTTATGGAAATGAATGAAGTCATCTGAATATGTGACGATGTCTTAAATTCTCAAAATGTGGTTTAGATCATTTAGTGCCTTCTGAAAAGTCCCTCATGCATTCACAGTTTGAAGGTCATTCTAGAGGAATGAATGATTGACAGGATATCATAAATGTGGGATTTTTCCCCTTAATATTCACCTAGTGTTTCAGGGGGTTTTCTGGTTTTTTTTTTCCCTTTCCTGATTTGATAGTATACAGATTATCAGTCAAAACCAGTAAAATATTTTACTCTTGACATGGGGCGTGGCATGGAAAGAACTCATTAACTATCCTGCCCTGTCTATGCATTCTGTTTTTCTATATCAGTATTTAAGATCGTTGGGTTTTCATTTATAATTACAACTAGGCATTTTCAAATGAAAATAAGTTAAAGAAATATCATGCAGCAATGAATTTAAATCTTTCTCGGTGCTATCTGATACATTAAAAGAATTAAATTTCCACATCCTCAGTGCAAATGCAGCTACTAGAATCTTTGACCTATTGGGATCTATGAAAATCCTGTGAATACTGTACAATGAAAAATATTTCGATTAGCTTCTTCACTATCCAATAGTTCCTAATGTGTTCAGTGTAATACGGGAGTTAGCTGATATTCTTCAAGTATGTGGTTTTCTTCCATCCTTGAAGCTACCTGTTAATCTGAGGAGCCACAGCTAGGAACTTTCGCCGCCAGGATTCTCACATGAAGCATTTTCACATGGGGGAGTTCATACCTTGCCAATGAACACCAACACTCCTCATGAGGGAAATCAGACAGAACCCACTGTTAGCAAAGCATGATTTGATTTTCTTCAGCCAACACCTTGCGTAGCACAAAGTCTATCAAAGGAACAAAGCATCTCATTATCTCCACAATTCATAGGTTTTGACTCATGTAAAGATCCTCCTGCCCTCTTGAAGCTGCTTCCATTTACTGCAACATCGACACAAACAGTAGGATTTCAGGGACAGATGCAAATGTAAACGATATAATGTTGATCTGAGAATTGCATCTCAACAAGCCTTTTACTGAGAAGTAACTATTCCATGGATGTGAAAGTAGTAATAGAAAAAAATTGTCACAATTTCACTCAGAACTTTACAAAATTTATTGGAAAACTGAAGTCATCCAGTCATCCACATCCAGCCAAACACGGACAGAACCTAAATTAATTTCAACTGTGGGTCCCTTCCTCCTTACTCTTTCAATAAAAGACAGTAAAGCATCAGACTAAAAAGCAGTCATTGTGTCACACTGTGTCACTAAAATAACATGACACAACTCCTTAAGGAGACATTGTATGAAAATTATTTTTTAAACTATAGAATTCTGAAATGGAGGTGAAATTGGAGGGTGTTATCAAAATAATTCTGAATTTAATAATATTTCTGAATTGTTTTTAAAATTATTACAACCACTCTTGAGACATTATTATAGATGATCTTTTTGATCTGTTGGACAAAGTGTTAATAAAAAGCTCACATAGCACAATACTCTCAAGCAAGGGTAACCCTCAGAGCTTCACTGATATATTTTCATGATTCAATTATTAATAATAGTATTACATGTATATTTTCAAATATGTACAAATCCATTCTTGTTTTATCTGATATGGAATCCTAAGTTTTGTTAGATATAACAGGTCTGCTAAATCACCCATATGCAATTGACTTGTTAGAGCGCAGAGAAAGGAAATTAGACATTAGACACAGCTGTTGATTAGTCTCTAGGGTGTCTATTTTTGGTCACCTTATTATTACCGATATTTTAGAAATGTTACTCTTCATTAACTCATTCCAGTGTTTCTGTGGGTTCTTTAATTGGTCTGGCTTTATAAACATTAGCATTTATTCCTTAGACTCCCAAGAGCATCAGTGTCTGGAGACTGTGTTTCATGGATTCTCTAGTGTGAGAGGATGGATCCATCATCTATTACTGACCAACAACAAACCAAGTTGTTAAATAGTCTGTGAGTTGTTATGGCAGGGGGGTTAGGAACAGATGACCTTTAAGGTTCCTTCCAACCAAAACATTCTATGATTCTACAATTTACTTACTTACTTAATCGCTTGTTTGTAACTTACTTTTGGCCATAATCTTTTTTTTAGTTTCATTCTTCATCTCCCACACTTTTCCTTTACACTCACCCTTAGATGAATTAAATAGCTAAACAGTTCCTGGTGGGGTTATATTTCTTTCTGATTTGTTTTGCACCTGTTTCCAAGATTGTGACAGTTTTAGCTGTGCCTTTAAAATTTCCTGCTTTAGTAATTTTGGAAAAATTACATAACCAGAAATTTCTAAGTTATGGAGTCCAATGCAGTACTAGTTGGTGTCCAGACTGAAATAGGCATTCCTCAGACTTCTGAGGGTATATTTCCAGAACAAATGATTTGATTACATCTGTATTCGGGAACTTCAACACAGACAAGCATTCATTTTCAGAAGAATGCAGGTTTAGAGAAGAGTCCTTCCTTTGGAGGAGGATATATTAGAATATCAGAAAGATAGTCTTTCTTGTGAATCATTCCCACATCTACCTTTACCTTTCTCTGAAATATTTTTATGGCCTAGCTACTTTAATGTAGAGCTTAGAGAGCTTGTAGGAAGGACATTGTTTCCCTAGGCCAAAACTTTCTGAACAGTGAAATGCAAAGCTTTTTAAAGTATTTGAAATCTGCTACAGTGCTCAAGTCAAATGGTACCGTGTAAATGCATATTTGCTTAAGGAAAATTTCATATAATTCACAAAATTTTGGAAAATAATTAGATAGAATCCTTTTTATCTAAGTTGTGATATTGATGGTGGTGTATTATAGTGTAAAAATTCGAAGTTATACATAAATAACTTAATATTAAGAGCCTGACACATTTTAAATAAGATCATTGAAAGGAACATATCCTCATGCACACCTCTTAAGTTACCATAGACTTCTAAGTGTATCTGTTTGATTAAAAATTAGGAAGAGATATCAATAAGGGAAAGTATTTACTATGGTCAACAAAGGTTCTTGGGGCCAAATGAGGTGGTAACAGAATTTGTTGTAATAACATTTATTTCCACTTAGTGGGATAAGACTCCTGGAAATATAAATCAAATTAGCCCCATTGAAGTCAATATTTGTTAACTGGCCCCCATAGAAAAAAAACAAAACAAAACCAATTTAAACCAGGTAAGAAGCTTGGATTGTTGTGATTATAATGGAAATCAATTGTAATGTATGCTAACCATGTTACATGTGATTGTCAAATAAAGGATGGGACCACATAGACAGTCAAATACATGATTGTATAACAGGCATCACAGGGTAAGATTGTGCTGCCTTTTAAAAAATGACACTTAAAAATGTGTTGGAGAAGGAAGTTGTCTAGCTTTATTGATTCTGAGCTGAAGCACATTTAAAACATATGAAGACTTTTAATAATTCTCAGATACTTTTACGATTAAACTGGTGGTCCTTAGAAATTTTATGACTTTGAAATGGATTAATTTAGGGCACTTCAGTTTGAACATCATATTATTGGAAGTATACAGTCTTATACAGTTAGAGAAACAGAACATGTTTTCTAAGTACACTTTTACAAATTTTGGCATAAAAAAAGATTATCTTGTCCTAATTTTCTTCACTTTCTCACACACTAATTAAAAAAATTGAAAAGTGTTTCCTGCTGCAAAATACATTTAATCATAGAGACAGCAATGGAATTCAATAATACAGTTTTTATTTTTTAAATCTTTCATTCTGCTCAGAGGAATTTGTTCTCATGAACAGTGCACAAAATGCTTATTTTATGTGTTTCCTGTAAGAAAAATATTAATGAAATTTGTGATGAAATCATGCCTGCTGTATAAATATGTAAATTTAATGGAAACACATTGCTTCAAGTGCTAAGGTTTCAATGGTATTCTGTTTGGTAAATGTCAGGTGGATGCTAGTTGCATGGACAAGGATAATGATTAAATCTATTAATCAATATAATGAATTTCATATTAATGGAAAAGTCAATATACATGCATGGATATCAGTAGATTCGTTGATTAGGTATGCAGAGATTCACATTCTATAGATGATGTCCTGATAAGTACATATTGTCTTCTCTTTATTCTTGTTTTAACAAATTTTTTTGCATAGGGCTTTCATTGCATTAGAAAATAGACTTCTTCATAGGGTTTATTCATCACCAGTACTACATAGGCTCTCTGAAGTTGATTTTGTCACTTTTAAAATAAAATACAAAGAAAAACCCACCAGAAAATCCAAATATGTAAATATTTGTACAAATAAGGTCATTGGACTTTGTACTGAGGCAAAAGAGAAGAACAGAAAACGCACATATAGCTGGCTCTGTTCCCATGGTAGTAATATTCAGAAGAGGGACCAAACAAATAGCTGGGGATCTTTATTCCATAAACCACATCCACAGAAATATTTGTGTCTATGTCAACAGGGTTTCAGAATATTTTCAGACTACTTCAGCTGATCAAGTTACTGCTGTTTATCAAATCATGTTTTGTGAATTGAGCAAGGTTAATTAACATATGTGTACCTTCATTTCATGGCCCTGCAAATGAAAGGAGATACTTTTAAAAGTATGTTAAGCACATTAACCATTTTTTTTAAGGTTACAAGTCATAAGTAAGCTGCTCAATTGACAAATAGTAACATGTGAGAAACTGTAAAGAAATATAATTATTGAAATCATGTGATTTAAAGTATTTACATATTTAAAGTAATAAGATAGGAATTAAGATTACAAAGTTAGATAGAAACTGAACCAACAAAGATTTAATTTTTAGAAGTAGAACTGACTAGCGCAAGCATCTGGCATTAGCTTAGCAAATTACTATGTCATTGTAGCTGGAGCAATTGCAAAAGCAAGCTATTCAGACACAGAAGTGATGGAAAACTATGTTGCATTGCACTGCCAATTTTTAGTCTATAATTACAGATATGAAGAATAGCTGTGCTCTGGTATAGATATGCATCATATTTGTTTAAGAAAACTTGGTTTTACTAAAATGATTTATGATTCCTTTTGCCATATACAAACAATAAAGAGAAGTTATCTTTCGTATTTATTATGTCATTAGAATTATTTTGGCTATGATGACTTTAGACTACTCAGGAAGGCTTATCAGTTCCAGGCCTGATGATAACACTGTTAGGGCCTTTATTAGAAAGAAGACATTGAGGGCAACAAACAACCTGTAGTGCATTGTTTGCAAAAGGACTTTTCTCGTGGTCTCTAGCGTCAGGATTTATGTATTCCAGCACAGGATGGATGAAAGACACTTTCTGCAGAGCACACGGTATCACATCCCAAGAGGTAAATCTAGATGCAGCTAATCCTTTTTCATTGAAATAAATAAATTTTCTTTTAGTACTTACAAGAAACTTAGTGGTTTACTAAGTTGCTTATATTGAGACAACTACAACTTTATGAGAGAATTTAGCATATGGATCCAGCTTCCACTTTGGAGGGGAGTGGATTTCTGTGTGTTCTTTGCCGTATTTGCAAGGTCCATGCAGAAGTCTTGGACAGTATCCCTATAATGCCAGCCAGAACCAGGACAGATACCTGGCCCTTTGCAAGTGGCACTGAATGTATTATGTGTAAGTAACTAAGCCCACGATACTTTTTCCTATCTGAAATTAGACAGGAAAAGACAGTACTTTTTCTTTAAACACTTCAAGAAGATGATTCAGGTTCTAAGTGTAGATACAGGAGTATCTGTGCCTGTGTAGTCTGGTATGTCCAGTTTACACTGTGATCAAAATACAAATGTAATTAAAGAAGCCAGTAGAGGCTGGAGAAATATTTGGCTCACCCTGACAAAAACACCTAGATGTTTTCAACTGGAAAGCCGTCTGCCTCTAAATTACTGTATTAGCTATGTGTCTATTCGGTTGATACATATACATGATATATAACAGATATCTTCAGTCTGTCACTGAATCCTACTTAGATTATCCGCGACTTGGGTGCATGGAAAAGACAGAAACAACAAGAAACAGAAGCATGTTTACCTATTGGATCACTATACTACAACCTATCTTTCTACTATAAATAATGCATAAATGTTTCAGAAATTTGGTTGTAACAGAAGATTTGAATAGAACTGCAATTGTTATTAGAATATTGTAAGATAGTGGACCAACATTGCATGTCTTCAGAGTTTTACCCTGTCTCAAAGCCTCTAAAACATTCCCTTTACTGCCATATTCTGAAGGCAAGATGGAAATTTCTATGAGTGTAAAGTCTATCATGAAACAGAAATTAGTTTCAACCCTTACAGACATCTCAAAACACTGATGACATTACTGCCCACTCACCCAAACAACATCTCTGCTGTATTGTATAATAATTGTTTATAAAAATAATGCTATAGCACATAAAGTTTGAATGGTTAGTTTTTACTGTTTTAAAATCTACAGTCAGTTGATTTTAGTCTGTAAAACAAGAAGGAGGTCATATTTGCTCTGCCATATTTATTTATCCTATGTTTTTTACTTTATTATAACTTTATTAAAATTTTATAATTCTGTCTTCTTGGTGTTTTTGTTTGAGATTTAAAAAAAATATTATATCCACAAGTAAGTAGTAAGTGTATAAAATATAGTTTATTTTGTAAAAATTCAATTGCATACAGATCATAAAATTTAAAACAGATTTATTTGTAAATGAGAAAAATAAAAATGCAGATAATGTTACATATACTTTTATCAGAGACAGGATTGTAGTTTAAATTCTTCATATAGTGAAAATTATTTTTGCTGAATAAATACCCTTACCTAAAATAGCAGCAAATCAAAACCATATTTGATGTTTTTTTCTAGTAAGCTTAAATATAAATGTTAAAACTATTTGGGAATGTCTACATAATAGGAGGGAAAGGGAACCCCCTAGTGCATGAAGTAAGAATTAAACATGGATATTACCTGAAGCTGTATCCATCAAAGGTGAGCAAGGTGGCATTCAAACTAGATTTTGTATATAAAGAAATTTAATACTTTGAATATATCCTGATTCTGGGACAAGCTGAAAATATCGCGATTACAAAAATTATTTGTGATTAATCTGTCCTTGTGAATCAGCAATACAATGTATTTGATTTTACTATCTATTAGAAATTATCATCAAGTT
This sequence comes from Ammospiza caudacuta, assembly GCF_027887145.1. Classification (NCBI taxonomy): domain Eukaryota; kingdom Metazoa; phylum Chordata; class Aves; order Passeriformes; family Passerellidae; genus Ammospiza; species Ammospiza caudacuta. The sequence continues at coordinate 73,816,046 of NC_080594.1, forward strand.
TACAAATGTTATTTATTGGATCCACCATGAACTCTAATGATGTAAAAACTAGTGGAGAATGATAGCTTTTTTTCTCTTGAAAATATTTTATATTAATTGTATCTAGAAGTCACAATTTTGGTATTTTTCCCTGTGTGAGTGCTCTGTGAACCCTTACCTTTGCATGTTCACCCTAGCATGTCTATATTTCAAATGTTTCCTTCATTCCTCATGCTTTTTGATGGCTTTAGTAATACTTTTCTGCTTTTGCCTGGTCTTTCTTCTTTCTGACAAACATTCAACTATAGAAGTAGTATTGATGTCCCAACACCCTTTACCTAATGGCTTGCTTAAATAATCAAACACAAATATAAAAGAGTGGAGATTTCTGGTTGGCAGCTGATGTATTCTCATTTTGCTTTAAATATGGACATCTGTCAAAGAGAACACCACAATCCAGCACTAAAAACTCAGGTATCTTTATTAAAGATTTTCTGTTGGGAAGAGCCTCTACAGAAAGCTGTATGAGAAGTGGCTGAGGTCACTTGACTTGTTCGGCCTGGAGAAGAGGAGACTGAGGGGAGACCTCATTGCAGTCTGCAAATTCCTTCTGAGGGGAACAGGAGGGGCAGACACTGATGTCTTCTCTCTGGTGCCCAGTGCCAGGACCTGAGGGAATGGCCTTAAGCTGTGTTAGGGGAGGTTTAGTTTGGATGTTAGAAAACAGTTCTTCACCCAGAGAGTGGTTGGACAATGGAACAGGCTCCTCAGGAAAGTGGTCACAGCCTGAGAGGGTTCAGGAAGGACCAGGAGCTGGACTTTATGACCCTGATGAGTCCCTTACAACTCAGGCTATTCTGATTCTATGAGTCTAGATTCTTTTAGACTACTTTTTATTACCTTTTACCTCCATTTTTATTGAGATGTTTACTGACTTTAATGAAGTTGTCTCTGGTTCCAACAAGGTTTGTGAGATCTAAATTAGTTTCTATCTGTTTTAAATAAATGGCAAAACCAAAGAGAACTTAATCCATTCTGTTTTCCAAGGGTGTAGCTGCATTCTGTTTGCTTACCATATTGCTAAAATGACATTTGAAAGGTGATATAGTCTTTTTCACAACCTACCCCATTGTTTTGACTTTTATATCATTCACAGACTTCTGCCAGTTTTTCCTATTCGGTCCTCAAACTTCTCAAAGTCCAGAAAGACTGAGAGCAAATATAGCTGCTGCCACATTTTAGTGTTGGGCCAGCTGAGAATAGTATTCTCTTCTCTCATTAAATTCACTCCACCCTTTGGCTGCTCCCTGTCAAGGGACAAGCTGAAAAGAACCTGAAATAAATTTTTATGCTTGATCATCAGTTTGGGAAATAGAAAAAGGAGGAAATTTTAGAAATAAGTCTCCTATCCATAAGCAGTTAGAGAAAAAACATAGTACAGCAAAGAGGTGAAATAGAGAGCAGAACTAGGGATGGCCAACAGCCAGAAAATTCCAGTGGTGAAGAAGGACAGCCAGGAAGTTGAAAAACTTAGAGGAAGGCCTGAGCATCCATGAGATGCCTGACAAGCCATGAGTTAACAAATTCTTATGGGAAATCTTGTCTGAGGGATCTTAGCACTTCTAGCTCAACAAGAAGGAAAGACAGGTGCAGAACACTGAACCTCATAAGTCATTTTGTAACTGCAGTCCAAAGAAAATAAAAACCTCATTAGTGCTGGAAAAACTGACTTTTGCTTGCTCACTTGACCAAATTAAGTACTCATACCAAAAGTATCAAGTTGTACTGGTAAAATGTATTGCATAACCTCATTCTGTGTCAAGTCTCATTTGGTGTAAACTTTGAAAACTCCATCAATTCCAGTGAATTTATATTTATATAAGCTAGATGAAATTCTGGCTCTCAAAATACAAAATTAATTTTGCATGAACAATCACATATGAACAACCACTTGTGGAGTGCTGTGTTAGTGTTCATTATGGATTACAAATGCTAATTATTAAAGGTGCAAACTAATAGCTACTTCATAGTAACAGACTCCCAAGCTCTGACTACTAGCAATATGGAAAGTTTTAGATATTATTGACATGTGTTTTCAATCTAAATCAATGTTTTCAATCTAAATCAATGTTTAGCAACCAGAGAGTGTGGTATTAATACCACTGAGATTCAGGGACTTGGTTAATTTATCTAGTCATAGGGATTTAGAACTCCTTTGTGAATCTGCCTGGTTTCAAGCTGCCCCTTCAGAAATCTCCTTGAGATATATGATATATACAGAGTTGTGTGTCATCCTCACACAAATGCCTCAAACTACCTGCAACATCTCAGATTGCAATAGATACCTACGTTTAGCTAATCAAATCAGGCCTCTGTTGCCTAGATTGCCAATGTCTCTGTTTGAGCTAGATTTTCCACCTTTTTTGTAGTCGTTAAAGATAAATTGACACCTTTACTTCCCAAAAAATATTGGTGAAATGTAAATGTTCTCTTCCAGATGACTGCATCCAAGAAAACGCTGTTCATTCTCCACTAAAAAAGAAGCCAGAAGTAGTCATCTTAGATTATATATAAATTTACATTTTATGGCATATTGCCATCTAGCACCATACTATTGCTCCTAAAGGAACTTGTGTCTTCCTCTTTCCCTGCTGTCTTGTTTGTCATGATAAAGATTTATGCCACCCATAAAACCACTAGTACCAATACCAGCTACCACAGGCCCACCTGGCCTGAAATAAAGTGCTATTTTCTCCTTCGTCAGTCAAATGATTGACCCTGTGAGACAGCCATTATCTTTGCTAAGAAAGCCTGTGGGATTGCAGTTTAGTTCCATATAGGATACGGCCTTACAGGGAAAATATTTTGCTTTGTTTCGCATTACAGCTGGACAATGTACTTATTGCAGTAACCTTCTTCCACAGAGGAACATAACAGGTCTTCTGCACCTCATTGTTTAATAAATCAGCTTTCTGAGGTACAAACAGAGGGCCACAGAAACTTAAGCTGTTTGCCAGAGAATACATCTGCTGCTTTTCTTAATAATGCTTTTAAATGAACATCTGCAAACCTCCTGAGACTATTGTCTGATTTTGTCTTCCAGCCTCTTAACACTGAGAAAATAAACAACTCTCCAATATTTTCAACATTGGAAGAATCAGCTTCATTTCTTCAAGAAGAAGATAAAGAAAAGATGAAGCTGAAAATTATTATAATTTTTAGTAACTTGTCTGTACATAAAAAATTAACTGTAACAGAAACTTGCTATTTAATGATATGAGAATAAATAAATATGCATGTATATGTGCACATGTATGCATGTACACATACATAAATGTATGTTACTGATTTCAGTGGATAACAGAAAGCTGCTGAAGAGTAAGAGTGCATGCATATAGACAGATAGATATCCTCACCTGTTAGTAAAGCCAGAATATTTTTCCACCTCTTCTTCTTAAAAAAAAACCTACTTATTTGAATTTTATATAGAACAAACAATGTAAAAGAGCAAAAAGAATCTTCACACGCTTGTGTAGTATATGAAGTACACAGTAAAAAGTTGTCTCATACATTTTTACTCATGTACAAATGGGAACATATTAATGGGACTTTTTCAATACAATAAAATGATTATGATTTTATAATTTATTCCATTTTTTTTCTTAGTAGAATAGCTAATAAAATTTGTTGTCATCTTCAAGGTATTTAGGTTACCAGTAAATTAAACACAGATGATTGTTTCTGATAAAAAGTACTTGTTGCCAAACTATAGAATGTTGACAGTCTCCAAATTAAAAGACTATAGAGACTTAAGACATCTAGGTTTCATTCTTAGCATGACAGTACACCTTGTGTGTACCACTTCATCGTATCTATCAAATCACTTATTCAGAGCCTTTAAGTCCTGAATGAACATTCTCTCCCCTGTTCTGTTTATTTTGGATGAGATAAGGTTAATTTTCTTCCTAGCAGCTTGCACTAGGTGCTATGTTTTGGATTTGGGACCGCAACAGTGTTGATAAAACAGGGTTGTTTTAGTTAATGCTGAGCAGTGCTTACACAGAGTAAAGGTCATTTCTGCTCCTCACCCCACCCCATCTCACCAACAGTTTGGGGGCTCTCTCAGGACATCTGACCTCAACTGACCAAAGGGATATTTCACACCATCTGACATCACACTTAGGGATAGAAGCTGGGGAAAGGAAAAGGATGGTAGGATGTTCAGTTATGGCATTTGTCTTCCAAAGTCACTGTTATGCATGGTGGGGTCCTGCTTTCCTGGGGATGGCTGAACACCTGAGTGAATTCCTTGTTTTGCTCTGCCTGTGTGTGTTGGTTTTGCTTTACCTATTAGACTGCATTGATTTCAACCCATGTTTCCTTACTTTAGCCCTTCCAATTCTCTCCCTCATTCCACTTCTGGGGAATGAGCAAGTGGCTCTGTGGGGCTGAGTTGCAGGTTGGAGTTAACCCAAAACATCTATAAAGGTCAAGCATTGTTTAACTATAAATTAGATTTTCCATACATGATAAATACAACATTTTATTAGTAAAATTTAACAGTAAAATTATTTGAAATATTTATTTCTCTACCTATTTTCCTGCTGATAAAATCTAAATTGTATATTTAGAAAAAGTCTGAAATCTTAACTAAACCAGGAGCCAGTGAAGAAATCAGTAAGCCTGCTGGGAGGAGCACTCTATGGGCACTGTATGTTGGAACACCCTCACATTACAGAATCTACTGCATTAAAGGAGGCATGCCATAGATCTGCTTTAAAATACGTAATTAAAAATAGTGCCTTGCTCTACACATTTGAGTCTAGACAACCTCACCCTCCAGAGGATGTTCCAGGCTGTCAACACTGAATTGTGAAGACTGAATATAAGTATAAATGTCACCTAGAACACCAAGAATGACCTGCTTTGGACATCTGTGTTTATTGCACTGTTCTGTTTAGAAAAAGCTAATTTGTTTTGTAGTACTACATGAAGACTCCTTTTCTACAGCCAGACACCAAAATGACAGTTCTCACAATAACCTTTAGGGATTTTAGTGTTTTGGCTGATATAATCTGTAATTAATAATTCACAGGATCTGAAATTAACTATAACATGTAAAGCAGTCCAAATAGCAATAGATAACACTGTCAGCCACTCAGCTGTGACTGTAGCACTTCCTACTAATGAAAGCATCCTGTAATTTCAATCAGAAGACCTTACTCTACAATCCTTAATTAAAAAGCACCATCAATGTGCTCTTCCTCATCTGAGCAAATTCCAGGAAAACGGAAACATAAACTAATGGGACATCACCGGCCTTTTTCTACCAAGAATAATTCTTAAGAATTCAATAAGAATTGTAAATGCTAAAGGGGATGGACTTTTGAAAGCATGTTAAAATGATGTAGTTTTAAAAATTTACAACTGTTAAAAAAACCCACCTCAACAAAACCATAACTAATTAAAAATACTACTTCCTGTTGGACAGTTTATGTTGGGAATTCTGTGTATGAGCTTTTTTTCCTGGCTGCACAGAAGATCAGGGAAAGGCTGATTGTGGGAGGGCTGTTGCTCACACAGCTGCATTTACTAGGGATAAAGGAACTTCCTTGGACTAGGACAGATGTAGATAAAAATGACCTCAGGTGTAATTTGCCTTAGTCTAAGTAGTCTATTTACTGAGCTATGAAACAATGTGCACTGCCCTGATATTTCCATTTCAGTTGTGGCTCACAGTGAGCCTGGGCTTTTAACAGTGCAAAAGCAGAGTTCTTTCTGGCTATGCAGAACTGCAAACTTCTGGGAGGTATGTGTCAACAGCAGTCCATGTTTAGACAGGTCAGGCAGGTAGGTAACATCAAGCAACAAGTTTCCCAACTGATTGCTTGGATGTAAGCACACACAAGCAATCTAGTAAAATTTTAGACTCCAAAACCCAGTGTTGATTCAGATCCTTGTGTTTAATGTCATTTACAAGACTAAAATAACTGCATGTTCTTCAATTCACATAGTTGTTACTAAAGAAATTCATCAGCTGTAGTAACACATTCAGAACTTACTATTACAAGAAAATCTCATGTAAAAATTAACAAACCAGAGTTTCATCAGTGTTAAAGAAACAGGGAAAACCAAGAGTTTTTCCATGAAACTTCTTGCATTTCAAATGAATTATTGAACCTGAAACTCCCCCTAGCAGAGGAAAGAATTTTGATAGTGAGAGAAGAGGAAGTAATGCAGTAATGCAGCCCCTTCCAGAAAAATAGAATAAATTACTAAAAACCAAAGCACATTGTTTGGGGCTGGAGGGATGAATTGTTTAGCAGGAAAATATTAGAGATCTCAGTTTTATGTACAAGTAGTCAAAGTTTAAATGATGTTTAAGTTCAGGAGCAAACAATGAGAGCTGAATGTAATGTTGAGTAGGTGTTTTCTAAATGGAGATCTTCCATTCTAATGTTTAAATGAGGTTAGGATACTTTGGAATATCACACGAGAGAACAGTGTTAAAATTAGGAGCATATTGAGGGATGAAAGAGAAAGGCAAGGAGAGATTTTGGTTTTTGGTACAGTAGAATTTTCATACTGTCAAGTTTGAGATTTTTTAAAAGTAATTCTTAGTCTTTAAAACATTTCACAAGTAAGTTTTCTTCATGTGTTTATGTGAATTGACATTCCATACACACCTTACCAGCTCTCAGTAAGAGCCTCAAAAGAAACCCCAAAAATAGATTACTCAGGTGGCTTTGGAATAAGAATTAGCCCAGCTTTCATTAATATTATGTTAGAATGATGATAGTTCATAAACTAGAGACCTTCAAAATAATGAAATTATCTAATAAATTCTGAAACTTAAACTAAATCAACGTTTATTTCAATTGCCATTTGCTGATATTTCCATTGGGGGAGCAGAAAATAGCTCTGAGATTATATTTTAGTGCCTGTTTAATGAGCTATTACAAAAACATTTAATAGCACCATAAAACTTGGCAGGAAAAATGTCACTATATTCCCAGTAACTCATGCTTGCAATTATTTCATTATTTTAGAATTATTTAATGAAACAGAGATCAGTTGAATTAAACCTGTAATACCAAAGCACCATGGCAAGAATTTCATAACTGGGATCCTCCAGTTAAACTTATTCATTCTTTTTGTGCCCATGCACTTGTAAACTAATTTTCTAGTGTTACACAGAGTAAAAATTTTTAAAATCTTGACCTACTAAAGAGCTTAAACTTAGACTCCATGTGAAAAGATATTACCAGAATGACCAGATCTTTAAGTGAGAACACAGATATCTACAAGAAATTACAGAAATCTATGCTGTAAGTATGAACTTTTTGTCTTTACTATATCTTTAGTAACTGGAAGGTGACTGCCTGGTCAAAAACTGCTGGATTTGTGACATACACACACATATATATATATATATATATTTCAAAATCCTAACTTTGTAAGGCAAATTTTATGAGCAAGTAATTTTTATTTCTTCCTCTTTTTGAAGAATGAGAAGTAATAATACTCTCATCAAATTAAAGATATGGTTTAAAATTATTTCTCTTTCTATGTTTCTGAATTATATAAAAGATTAATAAGAAAAGCAACATTTATTAAAATTCTAATTGCTTAAGCCTTTTAAAGTATAAGATAAAAAAAGATAAAGCAGGATGAACTAATTCAAGTGCTGAGTACCCACGTGCTGCCATAGAGTTTTAATTCTTTATTCAATATCTTTATTTGTAAATGCATTTTTATAAAGATGAGGACACTGCATTAGGAATAAGGTTCAGGCTGTCAGAGATACTAAAGCCAAGTCATCCTCTAAGCTATGTTAGCAGAACTCATGTACAGAAGCTGGGCGCCTCTGCGAGAGATAAGGTCTTTGGAAATCTCTCTTACTGTGAAATCAATTTCTCAGTCTCTCAAAAATATTAAAGAAAGAGACAGCAACTGAAATTGACATAGAAAATTGTTAGTTGCACATTGCATGCTTTTTAAAAATGCCCTGTTTTGTATATTTGCTCAGTTTTGCTGCAGCAGTCATCACTCCTGTTGCATGGGCAGCAATTGCTCTGAATGAGCAATTAAAATCCTAGGTAAAATGGAATAAGATGTTGGAAGTATGCTCATATGCTCACACTACTTTATTTTCTTTTTTTCTTTTTTTCTTTATGCTTTTTCTGCCCTTTTATCTTGCTGTAGGCTACCCATTCCTTAAAACAAGAAAAGTGAATGCATGAAAGGTGGGAGGCAGGTGAATCTAGTCAAACTAAATCTCATCTAATGAAATCACGTTCACTTTCCCTAAACAAAGGCTTCAGTCACAAGAAGAACCTTGAGGGAAGCCAGAGTATGGAACTGGTAATTCACATCACTTTTCAAATTTAAAATTCAGTTTAAGAAACTTTCACTTACGCTTTTTATAAAATGAAAAGAGGACCTATATTTGGATTAAAATTCACCTTCAGATTAAAATGGAAATAGTAGGGTTTTTGTTTGTTTTTTGATTACATATGCACAGGGTTTCTTATCTGCTTGCTTGTAGGTAATTTTTGGTTTAGGTTTGGAGTTTTTTTAAATGAAAATCGATCTTTTGGTGCCATGTATTTCAATTTACCAAGTAATTTGAGAGTTTTATTTTAGGGCTAACTCATAAACTGTTTTGAGCTTCTTGCTTTAATTCCAAGCAATACACTTGCAAACACAGAATTAAGATCCATCTAGCTATAACTGATTTATTTTCCATTGACTCTTGAGGCTTCCAGGCTAAACATCTGTGCAGACTACACCCTATTCTAAAGAGTTACTTCCTTTTCAGAAGCAGTCATGTGGTGTTGAATTGACATCATGCTCCACAGGCTCTGAAGAGCCATTGCCAGGAGTGAAATCAGAACTCCACCCCACACTTCAGTGCTGTACAAATGTAGTTTATCTGGAAGCTGCAGAAGGCTAACTTGTGTCTATGTGTTTCATATAAACTTCTCTAAAATGTTGATATGTGGCTATTGCAGTGAAGGTCACAACATGTTTTTTGGATATGCTGTTCTAAATAGTTGAGACTTTTAAGAACGTATGAATGTAAATGAGATTCTAAATAATATGCACTTCTGAAAAAATGTTGCCATTCCCAATCCCTTAGCGCTGGCCCATTTTTTAAGTCTCACTTTGAAAAAATAAACTAGTTTGGTTAAATAGAAGGTAATATTTTAATTAATATAATATTTTTATTACTGTAAACATTGTATATATAACTCTTTTAATCTGTGGATTTAATTAATGTTGTACACAGCACTTGGAAAGTAACTATCAATCTCTTCATGCTTAGTTCCACTGTTATCTCTGAATAAAATGACAGAGACTACATCTTCCAATGATGTTTCAAAAACAGAACAAAAACTGATATAAGCAAATGTTAAATATACATGATCTCTCATGATTCCCAGAAAATTGAATGATTATTTGTATTGTTGGTGGCAGTGCTGAAAAGAATGACAGCTGAAAGATGTAGTCTCAGAGAAAGGAATCCTTTGTTGTTCAAAATCGATGTTTCAGGGGTCTCTAAAAAGCATGCTGTCTGCCAACTACTCAAAGAGGGACTGATTTGATGCACAAGTTGTGGACCTATGTAAAACTGCAAAAGTTGTAAGGATAAATGCTGTAAAAAATAATATACTACGTGGTAGGAGAAGATTGCTGTTCAGTCACATCTATTTATTCTGCTTTTTTATTAGACAACTGGCAGAAAGAATCCTATTCTCTGGTCCCTTATTTTCAGAAGGTACCAGTTAAAGCGTTAGAATGGTGAGCAGCAGGCAGGAAGAGACAGCAGCAAATTAATTAAGAGGAGTCAAGAGAAACAGAGTAACTGAGAAAATATGTTAGGAAACAGGAACATATTGGAAAAAATCAGTAATTTGAAAGTTTAATAGTTGTGAGGAAACTTGAGTGATATATGTAGACAAAGAGCTGTAAAAGAACTACTGTAACCCCTGTTATTTTCTTTTAACACAGACATTTCCTTACACACAATTAAAGTAGATTTGGGGGATTAGGAAATAAATGTTTCAGAGCCTGTGGGAATAGAGTTGTTAAATCTAGTGTCTTGGCCACAATCCAGTTTGGATATTGCCCCATTTTTTTAAAGTTACATATGGTAACTGTCTGTATTTCCTGTCCAAAATTGACAAGTATCCTTGCTTTATTTTGTCAGACAGCTGCTTATTCTTAAGCAGTTTGTAAGTCTTTGGTGTAAAAGATTGTATATCCAAGGGTCTGGATTGAATAGATTGCTTGGAGTTGCCAAAAGGAAGATATGCATGGCAAAAGTTGTCAAGGTAAATTCTTTTCAGAGTTCCTGCTGTAATGTGCATGTAGAGAGTGGGGAAAGGAATATATTCCATGCATTTAAATGAGCTTCTGGCAGCAGGACTTCTATTTTCGTTCTCATTGCAATTGAAGAAATTCTCTTTGAGACAAGGCAAGGAATTTGGAGTCCTTTTCTTGAGTTAAAAGTTGACGTTTGCATATGCTGTTGTAAGAGAGGATTTTCATATAGCTACTTTCATCAACTCAAAAGTATAAAAATTCTGAGTTTACATAACTTAATCAATTGAAAAAAAAAGGAAAAAAATAGAAAAAAGAAAAAAAGAAATCAGTGCTGAGGCAGAACACTGGCCTTCTTTTCCTGGGCATTACCCTGAGCTGGGTAATGAATTGTGATATCATCTTTATAATTCTCATTAATGAGAAATTAATCTTTCCCTTAGGAAATAAGACCTGCTAGATGTCATTAGTCAAAGTTTAAAGAATTGCTTGCCAGGACAAATACTGTCCTGGCTATACTTGCACAAGCACAAACAGACATCTTGACTTCTGTGACTGCTTGGCCAGAGCAATAAAATATATTTATAATCTCAGTAACCAAAAGGGAGGAAATGGAGTCATAAAATAATTACCTCCTTTCTGTTTGTGCCCAAGGCCCTTTTATAGTTTACTTCCTATCTGTATTTAGCACTGTTTCCACTTGGTGATTTTCAGACTAATTATTCTTTTTCTTGGTCATATTTGCTTTTACTTTTCTGAAGTGAAAAAATATCATCTTACCAAGAATGCTGTTACAAACTCTAGTTTCATTTTAGCTTTTGTTCTTGCCTAATAGCTTTCTCTTCTGCTTCATTCCATCTAAGGCTGAGAGTGTTATAATGAATAGTTTTGAGGGTTATTGGGTGAAGGTAAAGTTCAGGCAGGTTGACTTCTGAATGACCCTCTGTGACAGTTGTAAATGGCAAAAATATTTCTAGTAAGGAACTCAGGCTTACAATGGCTTGCTTCTCTGTTTAGGAGGTTGGGGAGGGAGGAATGGTCTTTACTAGCTCAAACATTGTGCTGCCAAACAACTTGCAGTTCACATGCTAGTGGCTAATTTTAATAGACAGGTTGTGATATTTTTCTAAAAGAAATAAAAATAACATTTTTCACAGCCTGAAGAAAGAAGTTTTGCAGTAACAGAACACTTCATTGATACAATATCAGGGGAAAAGCAACTGCATGATAGCAATGGATATACAAACGTAAGTGAATTCATGTATTCGTACTTTGTGCTTATTAGGGATATGGTAAAACTTTTTATCCTGCCAGTGTTACACCATTCCATGGACTAGGTTTATTTAACATTATAGAATCATCAGTCAGAATACCATTGCCCGTCAAGACGTGACTTCAGAAAAACATGCAAATGCTAACACCTTTGAAGACTCTGTACGTAAATATTTTCTTTTCGTGCTTAAGGTGTTGGTCTCTTTTTCATTGAAATAAGTGTCTAAGATAAAAGGGAATATTCCCATCTGATTGTTTTAAACTGGGTGGAAGAATTAGATTCTTTGTGAAACTACATGTGAATTTTGCAGGATCTGTGCTGATGTCAGCCTCAAATGAATTTTAGCCATTTCGTGTCAGTATTGTTTCTAGCAATGAAGAACATCAAAACATCAGGACCTATATAATATGAAAAGAAATGCAGTGGAAGTATGAATGGAAGTGATAATGAACTTCAAAGAATACTTTAGCCAGAAAAATCCCAAATAGATTTAAAAAGAAATTCTCTTCAGAGGTAATTCAGGTTTTGAAAATATGCAAAAAATATAGTGTTTTAAAAAATGTAAGTACTTTATGGCCTTGTTTTATGGCAGAGGTGGGGTTGTTTGCATGCCCTAAACAATTACTTTTATGCCTATGTATATATAAATTTCTTTTAACTGTTTTTCTAAAAGGTGCAATGCCATTGCAGCTATTTAATCCTAAACTTGACTCCAAGTTAGTGCAGCCTTTGACTGCAGACATTGTTTGGTGATTAAATTGACAATGTACACAGACTATTTGCAGAGAGAAATATAAGCACATGAAATTATCAAAATTGGCTCAGAATAACAACCTTTAATGTATTTTTCTGTATGAATTAATGAGTAATATTAGGATATTTGTGGGAGCTGTGTAATTACCTTTTCCATTACCAGTAGACTGCACCATTATCCGTATTGATGTGGGCAAGAGTGCACAGGCAATACAGGTAAGAAACACACAGTTTTTGTGATCTAAGTTGCTGAGGAGGTGGTGCATGCAAGTCATAAAGGAACAATTGCCATGACTTGTTTTCTCAGCCAACTGCATGCTGTTTGGCAAGTTAACGGGGGGAATTACACGGGTTATATATAATGGAATGTCTGAACAGCTGCTGTGGTGAGAGCAGTCGACAGGTTTGTCAGCTTTTAGAGTAATTAGCCCAGCAGGAAATCCATCCCCAGGTGTCTACTGGAAGGAATCAAGTTTGGTGAGGCAATGATGGATAAGAAAATGAGTGTGGAGATGTTTATAAGCATCTCTGTCTTTTTATAAAACAACAAACACTTTCCTGAAATTTATGAGATTGAGACATAAGAACAGAAATATAGTTTCAGTCCATTTATCCATCTAGATACAAAGTCTGTCTCCAGAAGGCTCTGACTGATCATAAGCAGGTATTCAAGGAAAAGTATGGGCAATGCAGGCATGTGGCTTTCAAATTATGCTCTCAAATTCCAATTGATTTCAGCTCTGGGGTTTCTGGAGTACCAGCTGACTTCTCTCCTTAATCACCCCACTGCATGTCTCTTCCATGTGGCCATCCAAGCTTCTCATGAACGTTGTCAAATCTTTACAACCACAGTGTCCTTTGGCAAGGAGTTTCACAGCTCTGCTGCCTGTTGTATAAAAAAAAAAAAACAAAACCAAAAAACTTGTCTTTCTTTTCTCCAAACTTGTACACTCCTTGTTTCTGCCCATCATCCCTTCTTCTTTCACTGGAAGAGCTTAAAAACTGTCAGCTCCTATGCCTTCTGTCTCTTGTACACCTGAGTATATTATTCCACCCATATTCACCCTTTTTCCAAGCTGTTTCTTCCCTAGTGACATATCCCAGCCTATTTGAATTTTACATACACACAGAAACAATTTCATACACTTTTTATTTTCTTTGCCTTTCTTTGAAAATAGTTACTGAATTAAATTGGGTAAGTGGAGTGATCACAATCTAATCTTTACTCACTTTATATTAACTAGTTTATATAGGCTATAATAGGTGAACCAAGAAATAAATATTTGGTGGATAATCTTCTTGGTGATTAGTTACACAGGAGTTCAAGAAAATAAATGAATCCAAATGCCTAAAGGTAATCCCTTGCTTTTAGTTCAGTCCAAGTCAATGCACTATATAGGACCTATCTTTTCATAGCACCACAGTGGTGAAGTAGTAATATCTTAAGTAGTCAGGTGTCTAAGTGCTGGAGAGGGACTTTCCCTTATATTTTGAATGCATTATTAGTCCTTTTTGTAACACAAAATAAAACTATATAAATTTTTCACTAGAAGCTTTAAATGAAACTTTAATGTCTTTTCATACTTGATTTAAATTTCAGTAAAGCAATATATCTCTATATACCAATATATCTATATATACCAATATATCTCCACTATTTATCTCTGTATCAAATACCACATAAAATATGACTGTCATTGTAAATTCATTTTATAGCTGCCCTTAAATAGAATTTTTTGAGTTACTAGTATTGGCTTACCCACTAAAAATATCCCGAATGAACTAAAGTCCAGATACCAAAATAGTGACTGTGTCTTGTGAGTTATTGTTTAAACTATTTATTTATGGGTTAGTGTTATTGTAATTAATTTTTTGTACTTTGGGTTTGGAAAAAAAAATTGTCAAAGGATTCATGGGGGCATGTACAGAAATCTAAAAGCTGTAGACTATGTGGAATCACTTTGCTGCAGTCATGGCTCAAAATAGATTGATTCTGGAGAAAAACTGGCATCGAGTTTTCAGACAGATTTCAGTATACATTATACATTATGTATACATTAGACAGAAATCTAAATCAAGAAATGAAGTTGTTAAGCCATACTGAATATTGCAAAACCTAACTTTCAGGTTCCTGTCCCACAGCCACATCCGTATTTAAAATTATGTGGATAAGCTACTTTTATAATGTCAAGTGGGAACTAGATACCTCAGAAACAGATCCAAAACAATCAACATACTAGAAAAAGTTTTGGGCCACAGGCTGCAGACACCAGCATTAAACTAGAGGTTGCCTAACAGTCTACAAAACATGCTTTCATACAAATGATGTCTTTATAATTTTGTATTGTGCCATCCAAAATATCTAGTGTCTAGATCTCTAACTGCATTATGACATGTAAATTCACTCTATGTATCAAATCAGAAGTAAATGTACTGCTCAGTTGTTGAATAACGAGAAAAACACACATAGCCCTTGGCTAATTTTTTGTAGAAAATGGCACATCACTATAAGAATTCTTGAAGTATTTATGAACAGAAAATAGGGATATTAAATAAGAAAACATTACTTTCTACTTTGTTGTTAGTCTATTTGAATACACATTGCTAAATATCCAGTACAGAAATGAAGCAGAAAGTTTTATAAGGCTTTATATCTTTCTTCTGGCCTGACATTCCTGGCAGAAAAGTAGGAAATGAAATGTCATTACATTCTGTTCATGAGAGGCACTGTAGGACCCTGGAGCCCTGATTTATTATATTCTTTGGGGATCTTTATTTTCTTACTAATTTTTCCATTAGCAACTCAGCAGCTTTTGGAGAAACTTTCTTGTGTTATTGCTGCATTGATTGCTGCTTTACATGAAAAATATCCTCTTTTCTGTTACCACCTTTTCCAGTTGTGCTAGGCAATGTTCAGCAAGCTGTATTTCATTCCTTTTTGCTTCGTGTTGTGCCACATTTTGATCAGACTTCATTTTCCTATTACATATCTAATATCTGGTTACTCAATAACCTTGGCATTGTCAGTCTTTGTGCTGCAGACACTCATAAAGTGAATTCAAAGAATTATTTGACTTACAATCTTACATTTCAAGGCATAATACCAGGGTCTGTTTCTTTAAAAATAGCTCCAGTACAACTCCCTTGGCTTATTTGATGCTAAGGAATCCGAAAGATGCAATCTATGAGGATAAACTGATTGGAGATGCTTGGTGAAAATTAAGAAAAAAGAGAAAGCTACTGCTTTGGAAGGAAAAAGAGAGAAATAGTGGGCAAGCAGAAAAGCTGACAGCTGACTGCAAAACAGCTAGAAACTTTCTAAAGGGGTAAGATCCTTGTTGGTATGCTTCCTTGCCATTAGTCAGAGGTTTAGATGAGTCTGGGAAGAAAATTACCAAGAACTATGCCCTGGGCAATAGAGAAAAACTGGGGGCAGGCTGAGTACGCAACCTGCAATTACAAAAATCTGGAAAACCGTGAAGATCCAGAAAGGGCTTACTGAGTGAGACGTTTTCAGGAAAATCTTTGTCATCTGAGTTTGTAGAACACGGAATTCTTCAGATAAATGCATAATATGTTTGAACATTTACCTAAAGGCATAATCCATCAGGAGAAAATACCAAGCCTATGGATATGCTACCAAGCAGAACCAATACACTTACTAGACAAAAGAAGGACTAGGATGGCCTTTTAAATTTTAAATGACATTTTCTTTTCACTGAAAAGTTTTACATCAAACAAAATGACTGGAAAGTAAAATGCCCCTGAAGAATATATGTGAAATCACTGAAACAAGTCATGATTAAAGATGAGGAATTTAAAATAAATGTTATGTGAGGATACAGTTAATCATATAATGTCCAGGTGCCTTAGCTATATATGTCAGTGTTTGTCAGAAGTTTGGTGTCACTTGGCCCATATTGTGGATACTGTGGGATTAGCAGGATTTATAAAATAAGTTAGCAGGTTTCATAAAATAAATGAAAATTATGTGCATACAACATTCTATTTCAAAGCATTGAGAATTTTCAAAAGCTTCATGTATTTTTTTGATCTCTAGACAGAAGAAATGAAGACAGTAAAGAACTATTTCTCTTAGATGCAGTCAGAATGTTGAATTCTTACTTAATCTAGACCTGGCTGACCATTTGACAGACCATTTGAACATAAATGAACTTAAAAACCCACAAAGCCCAGACTCTGTAGATGTGATCTCAAGATCTGTGCTGTGTGCCAGGAATTCACATATACTTGCAAGGATATTTTATAGTCCCAATCTAAAAAGCTTGTGAAGGCATTGAACATACCCAGAAGACTGCAACAAAGCTGGTGAGCTGGAAGGCACTTCTATGAGTAGTAGTTGAGAGCTCAGCATTTGTCTAGTTTGAAGAGAAGCAGACTAAGGGATAGCCTCAATGCTTTCCACAGCTTCCAGAGAAGGGAAAGCGGATGGGAGACACTGATTTTCTGGCATCCAGAAATGGGATACATGGCAGTGGTTCAAAGCTACATCAGAGGAGGTTCAACTTGGCACGAGGAAAGATTTCTTTAGTGGGAGCGTGGTCAACCATGAGAAAAAAACTCCTAGAGATGTAGTTAATACCTCATGTCTATCAGTGTTTGACATGCCTTTGGACAATGACCTTAATAATATATTTTCCCTTTCAGACTACCCTAAAATGGTCAGGCAATTGGCCTAAATGACCATTACAGGTTCCTTACAGCTGAAATGATTTGTTCTATTGTATTCTGTTCTGTGGTATTCTAGTCTAATCTCTTTATACGGTTTGAGGATTTGCTCCAAACTATCAATTTACTTTGTATCTGTAAAGGTGGCCACGTGTGATCTTTAAAGAATTAAGTATGTTTTATTCTTTCTTTTTGAAAGCTAGAAGATAGATGATGCAGTATCAAACCATTTCCCCTCCCCTGTCCTGCTGCAGAGGGGAGTGACAGAGGGGCTTTGGTGAGTGCCCAGAATTCAGCCAGCATCAACCCCCCACATTCAGGTTTGGCCCAGAAGAGAAGGGCATAGTGCTTTGCTCAATTTCTGTGGCATGGGATAGAGGTGTGATTAAGGACAGCCTGCATCTGAGGGAGGTGCATGTCCAAAATGAATAAATCTTAGACTTCTACTGAGTTTAGATATCTGGACAGAAATAAAACCTTTTCAGTTTTGGCTTTTAAGCCTTTTTCTCTGTAGGAACTGCATCTGGTGCACTTGATTGTTGTGTTCCTTAGAAAGATGATGATATAATTAAATTCAGAATGTTTTTGGCAAAATCCCTCACTGCATAACTTTAAGGAAACCTTGGGCTCATGAGATAAAAGTGAAGCTGAGTAGTTGTTTCAAAAGTAGAAAATTAAGAGTATAGTTAAATAATTTTATCTTTCTCTGGGTGGATCTTATAATGAGATTTTTCCTCAGGACACTTTATTTAGACTCCAGAATCCTGCAGTTCCTTTATTGTATAGTATGGAATATAAAACCTGGTGTTTTTATTGCCCCTAAATCATTTAGTCTGGAATTGCTAGATCTAGGTGGAAGTGTGAC
Organism: Ammospiza caudacuta; assembly: GCF_027887145.1. Lineage (NCBI taxonomy): Eukaryota > Metazoa > Chordata > Aves > Passeriformes > Passerellidae > Ammospiza > Ammospiza caudacuta. Next base: position 73,833,931 of record NC_080594.1, read on the forward strand.
CCAAGGCAAGAAGAAGCACATTTAAGTATTCCCAGCCCTGGGACAGACCAACCAGAAACTCAAGAAACACTTTCTGTAGAAGCTTGATTTGTATTGGGTAAAGCTTTATGACAAAATTTGAAAGTAATTATTTTGGTTTAGTGCACACAGAGAAATTGTATTTTTGTTAGACTGGCAGTTTAGAACTACTATTGCTGCAAAACCATTGAAATTAAAAAGCGCTTATTTTTTGCCTGATACATGAAAAGTGGTGATAGATACTGTAATTTGAACAAGATAGAATATGCAGAAAAAATTGGTCGAGAAGCAAAGCAGCTCATCTTTCACCTATCAGTGAGAACATGTAGTCCACATCTGCTGAATGCCAATTTTTTTTCTAATTTTCAGACTCTTCAAATTTTTCTTTTTACACAACTTTTTTTGACAAGAAAATCACAAATTAATTTTTAAACTTGCCTTTCAGACCAGTCCTAGTGAGACATTGTGATATGATGGTTTACCAAACATCCCATCACAGAGCAGAGATAACAATGTGCTTTTCTCTGTGCACATTCCTCACCTCATGAAGTGAGTTCTGCTTGCCTGTTTATTCAGGCAAAAGCTATTGGACATCTTGGCTCAGAATAAGACTGCAAGAAAAAAGACACAGGAGAAGCTGTTAAGGAGCTGTTTTTCTTCCCATGTATAAAAAAATAGTTGAATGGAAGTCAAAAGACCTGCTTCCTGGAATTTTTTCTTCTTTTATAGTTCTGTAATTTTGTGTTTAAATATCATATTCCTTTTATGTTAGAAAGACAGATGTGCATACTTTTGTTCACCTTCACCTGAAACTATATCTGCATTCTGAAACATATGCCCTTTTTTAATTCACAAATATCTTTTCAGATATGTCACAGGCTGTCTACCCAGCTATATGACTGCATGTTACAATGTTTGTTCCACAAGAACAGGTTAAATTTTTCTTCTCTCTTTTTTTTTGTTTCCTCTTATTTTTACAATGGATAACACCTGCTGAAATTTTATGCTGAAGAAAAAGACATGGACTTGCAGAAAATAAGAAAAAGCACAGTTTTCTGGCTCCTTTGACCTCCATAAACATGAGATGTATTACAGCTGAAGCCTGGAAAAGTCATCATAAGTTTTGTAATAAATGCAGTACAAGTGTGCAGCCTGCAGGCAATTAATATAAAGGTGAATTGGTGTCAGAAAATGATTGCATAAAGGGGGGGGGGAATCTCTAGTTATTGAAAGAGATTCAGCCACTGCTGAATGGCTAGTCCAAGTTAATAAAAGGATAAGAAAAGTGTATATGGGATAGAAAAGAGATGAAGATTGAATGAGAAAGATAAAAATGAATAAATTACCTAACTTTGTAATTCATTTCAAAAGCTGCATTTTTTACTTTGATCAGTCTCCTCTCTTTCCTTATTCTACTCTCATTCCAGTGAATAAAAATTACTGACATGCTTGGTAAAAAGTGCATGTGAATATGTCCTGACAAAAGGAGTCACAGTGAATGATATGTCAAGTTTCTTGGAAGAATATAAACTTTGGATGTTGATATTTTCTCCTGGCTGTTGTCACTTTATTCAGAAACTTACAGCTGTATTTACCCCACTGGTTTAGGGCCAATTAGGATAATGTGAGTATGTAATTTTCAACTATAACATGATGTTAATGATATTGCAAGTTCTACAGTTTTCCTACTTTCCTTCATCTCCTATCTCCTATCACCTTTTCAAATTATTTAATTACTGGAAAGCTTCTAAAGCTATCTTTAAATAAATAATTTATTTAAAGAATTTTAATTAGAGTAATTAAAAAAACCAAAATACTTCCTCCATTTGACCCCAGTTTAAATACCAGAAGCTACAGCTTTAACTGTGCTAAGCCTGCAAGATACATCATGAGACTTTTGCTTACATGCTCAACTGTGATTGCTTGTGGTAATTTGCTTTCTTTGTTAACTTTCTGTTAGCTTTATGAGCTAAAACACTATTTGCACATGAAACCTTTTCCCAATTATGAAGGTTCCCTGGGAAACACAGAGAGCTAGAAAACAAAAATATGCATTAGCAGCCAATGTGTGAACCAGGAAATCAATAGGGCATCAGAGAGATGCAAGCAAAAAGGAAATTGTTGTAGATCATGAGGATGTTTCTCCCTAGAATTTGTTCCTCACTCCTGTGCAAATTAATTTCAATTTAATCACTCTTGGAGATGCTGGAAGACTCCTCTGTTTGAGGAGTTTGTCCTTTGAGAGACATTAGAAAAAAAAAAAAACCAAAACAGGTACCGTGAGGTCATTCAGCATTTGACAATGCTTGCTAAGTCCCTCAGTCCAGCTTGTTTGAATGAAGCTACAACTTCTCTTCTGCTCCTGTAGAAGAGTGAGATGATAGGACAGCAGAAACAAAGTAAACCCTCATGGGATTCCTTCACTCATGTGGTGCACAGTTTCTTTAACATTTTTTGAAAGTCTTTTCCATATGCCAGTTATGGACAAAAAGAAACAGTTACGTTATTGCAAATCAATTATTTCAAAATTACATTGAAGCTATAATTTGTTCATAACTTGCACTGACATTCTAAGAGTTATAATATTTTAAAAATAATTTTATACATATTTCTATGTTCTTAACTTCAAATAAATATTTTTAACTTTAAGTAAAGTATAAAGAGGCAGTCATTGTACAATAAGAAGTTTCCTTCTTTTTTTTTTTTTTTCTCTATATGTCCTCTTGGAAAAGAGACAGAAAATCTTGATTTCTTCCTGAAATTTTCAACAGATCCAACAGGAAGAGTAAAGACTAATTTTTACCAGAGACCTCTAGGAATTGTAGTCCTGAGCACAGGAAATAGTCTTCATAGTTAGGTCAATATGTCTGTCATTTACAGTCTCAGAAATTATGTCCAGAATTAGCCTTGAGAGTCATATAACTCATTCCTTTACTTTCAAATTAATTCTGTCCAAAGTGCTCCTACCAAATATTTGTCAAATCTGTCCTTAAGAACCTCCTGTAATGGAAATGCGTTTGCTTTTTTCTTTTTCCCCTATGGACACCAAGAAGAAATTATTGCCTTCTTTGCAACAACAACCCTTATTCATGCAAAGACTGTGATCTTAGTCTTCTACAGACTAAACAGGGCTCATACCTACAGTCATTCTTTGTTAATCACGTTTCCTGTACTTCTCCACCTTTTTGTTACATGCTCTCTGGTCTATGAGCAAAGTGAAACTCTATTTTTTTTTCTATAAGTCTTAGAAGCAACACTGCTGTTTATACCTCTCAGCACTCATCCCATTTTCTGATGCACTGACAACTGATTTATGTTCAAAACTGTCAAAGACACACTGAAGAACCCTGATCAAATCTGCCTGTCATTATGATGGTTAACCTCTGATTTAGTCATTGTTTACAGTTTTCTAGCAAGTTTGCCTCCTACTCTATCACATTTTTTTGCCTTGTGCCATGTATCCTAAATGTTATTGTAAGGTCATATGAGCCAATGTTAAAGTTACAAATAGAGAATGAGTTATACTCCGTGAAAACTCTTTTATTGCTTTTTCAAATTGCATTGCTCCTAAGCAATTCGCTCTTAACACTATCTTTGATTTTTCCAAAGGCTGTAGATTGGTTTATGATTTTCTTTTTCCAGTACACTTCTGGGAACTAAGATTGGACTATGTGATCAGGAAGCTTCTTCTTTCTGTCTCTGTCTGTCCTTTTCTCTGTGTGTCTCTGTGCATCTGTCTCTTCTTCCTGTTCTGTTTTGGAAATCCAACTGTCCTTCAAGAGTTCTCAATTTTAATAGTGAATAGTTGACATTCCTTTGAAAAATGTTTACTTCATCCTGGTGAATTTCGTTATATTTAAGAGTTTAAAGTAATCCAGGTATTAGCATGTGAACACCAGTGGAGAGCGTGTGGGAAAAATGGGGAGTGGGGAATGTCTCCACAACTCATTTGTGTATTTTGCATAACTTCTGGATAATCTTGAGTCTTAGCAGTAGCTGGGAACCAAGGTGAGATTTTGCAATCTCAAAAAGCTTTCCTTCTTCACTGAGTCCATAAGAGGCATGGGAAACTGGAGGTTGCTGGATTTACAGTGCAGTGGGAATGTCAGAGAGGAATGGCACTGCTCATCAGCCAGCTTGCCTCTGGGGTGCAGTTTCACAATTAACTTCAGTCCTTTTAAATCACACTGATGCAGCAAGAGATAATCCTGTATGTCTTTTGGGAGCAAGGGCAAGAATTGTTAAATGCAGCCCTCTCTCCTTTTCCCTTCCTGTTGGGCACTGCTAAGACAAAGCTGTGCGTTATCACCCCTGTATACAACAATGTTCCTGTATTAACTCAGCAGCGTGAGGATGGCTGATGTGCTCACTTCAACAAAAAGCTTCCTGAAGATTTAATACTAGCTACTCTACAGTGACTCAGTGAGTAGTTAAGTTTTTGGATTTCTGCTGTTGAAAGGTCATTTTCATTAAAGAGCCCCTAATATTTCAGGCACAGCTTTCAAAATAGTTCTGCTAAATTTTCATTTATTTTAATAAATGGTATCAAGTAATCAAATGCCATTTCCAATATTTGTCTAAATTTATTTGGAAGCACAGATTCACAAATATGTCGGAAGTTCATGAATCAAAAACAGACAGTGGGCACTGCAGTTCTGCTTAGGAGAAGTGATGGTGAGGTTTTTTAAGTTCTGCTATCTGCTGGGATGTTTGCAAAGTAAGTCCACTAGATGGCATGCTGCGCTTCAAAATAGACAATTTTTACACTGTTTATATAACATTTTATTGACTTTTATGACAAATACCCTACATTTTAAAGGCTTAGAGCAGCAGAAAAAAAGACAGACACACATACTATAGCCACCTGTTTATTAAACAGCTGTAGAAATCATGGAGCTGTCACTATTGCTTAAATTTCCACAGATACACAGGTGCAGAATGATTGTAACTGTACCACTTCAGTACTGAGGAAGTGTCACAGCACTCAGTAAGGGAGGAATTATACCAATCCAATGCTGCATTAATTCCAAAATTCCTTACACTGGCCAGTTTAGACATCATTAATTTCTCATTAAGTAAAAATTGCATCTAAAAAACAACAAACATGAAATCCCTCTAATTGACCTACATTGAACATGCTTTCATTACTGCATTTCTGAATTCCTGAAATTATGTCCCTACAGTTTTTTTTTCTTTTATGATACAAATTAAGAGCTACTAACCTGTTTTTCAAGCTGTTAGTTAAATTGAGATGAAAATTTGTTTTCTGAGTACATCAAAATGCAAAATAAAAGGGTCTTTATAACTTTGAAACCAAAATTACTATCTTTAAGAGTTTGCCACTTAAATCATGTAGTTATATCATTGCTGTAAAATTTCAAAAATCATTCCCGAGTTGTTACTCTGCAGTCAGGTTCAGTATGTGTTCACAGGTAACAGCCCCTATAATGAAAGCCTTCATTTGAGCAGGAGCATTCATACTGGGAGGATTCTTCAACACAGTAGGGAAGTAACTGAATAAATTATAACACAGAGTGAGGAGGGCAAGGCAAACTCAAATTCTTGAGAGGAAAGTGCAACAACCCAAGAAAAAAGAAAAAGGAAGGGAAGAATATCTAAAGGATATAAGAAGTGGAAATGAAAACCTAGGAACTTGAAAGGAGGATGCCTAAGGAATGAAAAATTAAGTTAGAAGCCAAAAAAAACATATTTCATAAACAACTTAGCTTGAGATGAAGCTATGTCTTCTTCAAGGATCCTCATTTCTTAGAAGGTCATCCCAGAGTTTGTAACTAATCCTGACATTCTTGAAAGCCACACCTTTACTTTTCCATTTCCTTCTTTGTTAATATGGTACTACATGTAACATCAACATATTTTAATTCAATTTCACTCATGGAAAAGTAAATTCAAGGGAAATACAAAATATATAACATACAAGGTCTCCTCTGTTCAGAGGACATTCTTTAAATGAGACTCTTTTAAACAGTATCTTAAAAAAAAAAAAGAAAATCAACAAACCACACCTCTCCCTATCCACCTCCAAATAATACCTCACTATTCAACACATGGATTTTTACCTGAAACATAGTTGGTATTCTGGAAAAAGAACAACAAAATCTGACCTTGCAAATGCAACCAAAACTTGTGTCTCTTGGGATGTTTTTTCCTTTCTCTGTACTGCCACAGTCAGAAATGTGTACTTGAAAGTCTGACAAAACCATGGTCTCATTTAACTTCCATCTGCTTCAGTAACTTTACACAAGTTGCATCAAAATCAACATTTATAGAAGTTTGATTTTGAAGGTGAGAATTATATTGTTCTGATTCTATACCAGATCTAGACAAAAGTAATTATACTTTAAAATAATTGGTAAATCTATAGAAGTCATCCTTAAGCTTGTGTAGGTAAAAATAAAAGTTCTGAATCATACTCAAATAGACTGGCTGAAATATTAATTACTTGGTACTGCATATGCTTTAGAGACATAGAACTGCTTTTCTTTTGATCATATCTTCTGCTGCTTATGATTTATATTTAGTGGAAATATCTTGTTTTGAAATACAAAGCCCCCCCTTCTTTCTGCACAGCCAAGTAGCCATTCAGATACTGGTATTCCTGAACACGAGTTTTAATTTTACCATAAATAACAACACAGATATACCTTGATGTTTGATACTTGTATTTTGGTTTTTGTGAAGAGTTGCTGAGTTCAGTAGCTTGATGGAGGCACTGCTGCAGCTCCCACTTCCTAGGTCCAGCTAGAAGGGAAGCTGAGCTCACCTTCCCAATAGGCACACATGGAAACACACGCTTAGATTCATAAAGTCATAGAATATCTTGAGTTGGAAGGGACCCCATGGATCATCAAAATCCAGTCCCTGGCCCTGCACAGGACAGTCCCAATATCACACAGCATCATATATAATACATATATATATGTTCACCCTCCTGGCCACGAGGGTCAGCACACAGAAGACATGGCACTCGCACAAACATGAATGTCCTTCAGGAATGACATCAATGTCCTCATCATCCTTGTTTCTCTTAGCTGACCCTAGAAAAGGCCAGCAAGCAGCCCCAGACACTCAGCCTACCCCATAGCTGCCCTCTGGACACTCAACTTTTCAGCAACCTCATACACAGACATGTTCACACACAGAGACAAGTGTGCAAAAAGATTTCTCAACTGACTGCAGCAGATCTCATTGCCTCTACAGAGCAGTCAGAAAATACACAGAGTCCAAAGAGGAAACAGGGTAGAGTGACACAGCGCAGGGGCCAGCTGCATGGCCTTACAAGCACATTGATCAACATCTGCCAGCATGACTGACCCCACTTATTGTATTACTTCTCTATTTTCCTATGTCTATTTCTCTCCAAACCACCTTGATCCCTTCCTTTTCCTTCTTTGATTCTTCCCCTAACATTCCATACTAAATCTAGTGAAATTCAAAAATGCTGCTCCCCTGTACCCCAATATTAACCCTGTAGCACTAGGCAGTAATGCTACCCATTTTGCAATGCCATTCTGGAGAGCCACTCTGCTGACTCATGGTGATAAGTTTTCTTCCCAGACCATGAAGCTGAGGCTCTCCTGGAACATCTGGGAGCAGAGCCAGGGCAGTGACTTGCCCCTTTGACTACATTATTGCTATTTATCTTCTGTGACCCTTGGTTTTTTTGTGGATTCTTCCTGAACCTTTAATCGCATAATCTAACAGTTTCAAAAAGGTTCCTCTTTCAAGGAAGTAACAAAAAATATATTAAGACTCTTTAGAACCAAATATCCTGTTTTCAGCACATGTGGAATAGTTTGCACTGAATGTGCTCATAGGGGGGAAAAAAAAGCATTAAACCACAAAAATTTATATCTTTTTAAATCTCTATCTGCTCCTCTATTCAAGTCTCTTGAAATCTGTATTCATTCAGCATTCCAGCCAGAATAGATTTTTATTGCAAACACTGACTACAATTTCTTTCAACTATTTCTTAGGTAATAAAATTGTCTACCTTCAATTGATAGTAGTGGATTCTAATTTAACTATTTAAGAGTAAAGCTGCATTTTCTGTAGACTGCTTTATGGAGTCCAGTATACTTAGCAAGCGCCATCTTTTTATATGCACCACAGTCTCCAGAGTATTTTAGACTTTATGAGATCAGCAGACCTTAAATGTTCGCCATCTCCTAGCATTTTATTGCACTAAGTCCATTTCCTAAGATTATTTCTCCATTTGCCACAGATCCTGTTGTTCATTGAACAGTAAAGAAGTAGTCTTATTGCACCTTGAAGGGCTCAAGTGCTGCTTTAGTGATTGCAGAATGGATATCCTTGGTTGAATTGCCAAGGAAATTGAAACTCCACTGGTCAACAGGTCTTTTTCTTAAACCAAGGGCTTTCCTGCTCCTCTGGAATTGCTTTTCACCTTGATCATGGCATTTTAGATATCTTTCATTTGAACATGCTCTCTATATGCTTCTATACTTCATGATTACTGTGTTCCTGCTTAGGATTTTCTGCTGTTGTTTCTTAAAATCTGTTCTTCCTCCTGAATAGCTGTACTCTAAGATCATGACTTGAAAAATACATATGCACACTGTATATAGAAATAACATTTTCTTAGATAGTATAGCTATACTAAATGCTTTAACCTTTTTAAAAGCTGTGATGTTAAACGCTTCCTAGTTATTGATTTTAATATTGTTTTGATAACAAAAAAGTTACACAAATTAAAACAAAAATCATTTTACAAGGTCTTAGTCCTATTGTTCAAAGACAGAAAAATTATGAACTCATGAACACATTTCCAGGACACTGGACACCTTTTTCAGTCTCATTCTTTTGACAAATAATTTTGAAGTCAATGAGCAGAAACTTCTGTTGTAAAATTTTTGGAAAAAAACATGTTAATGATGAAAAAAGTGATAAATTTTAAAGCTGTGCTTGAGTTTCTCAAAATTTGGACATTTTAAGGGATAAATCTAGAATAATAACTTTTTTTGAAAGGGAAAATAAAAAAAAGAAGGTAGATCCAAATTCATAGATCAGGGTATTTAAAGAGAGCTCTGGCAAACTGAAATTATCCACCCATGGTTAAAGCTGCATTTTGACTTAAAAATGAACATTCAAAACACTGTATTCCATGAGTGACATTTTAATTTTGTTAGGAAAAGCTGTCTCATGTCTCTTCCAAATACAGAAAAAACGTTCACTATACAAATGACACTTCCTTTACAGACCTTCATGGTCATCTGACTGTCTTCATATATTCCACTGGGAATTTTATGATGTTCATTCTCTCACATCAAAATTTTGGCATAACAGATTTTTAAGTTCAGCAGACTGGATCACAGCTAGCACTGCTATTTTACAGTCTTAAAACTCTGTATTTTCTCCAGTATTCTAATAAGTATACCTTCTAAAAGTTGCAGAGAAAAGTGTGGATTCCTTTCCTCCAGTGCAAAATATTACTCTTCTATTGAAGGAGAACAATTCCCATAAACATGGTGTGGTTGAGTAAGTTAATTTGTAAGTAATCAACTTCCTCTAATTGAATTATTTGCATAATATTCTTACCTTTCTTTTGTGTAGGATTATTTCAATCCTTAAAAATATTCTGAGCCAAAAGGCAAGGCTGATTGATTTTTTTTTTCACAACTTTTGCTTAGCCTCCTACCTATTAAGGATATGTTAGTTTAATCAGAATCACTGGAGATCTCCTAATCCAGCATGCATGTTCAGACCAAGATTAACTAGTACAGGTTGTTTGGCATGTGATTTTGATTGCCTCCAAGGATGAATGCTCCATGTTTCTGAGCAGCCTTTTCAATCATTTCATCATCATAAGAGTAAAAATATTTTTTTACATTGAAGTAGAATTTATGTCCTTTGCCTCTTTTTGTCTCATCAGATCCCATGAAGTTGTGTATATCCAACTTGTTTAAGTGTTTGCTGTCTTTATTCTTTTATGCTGAAACTTCTTTAAATTTTCCCAAGAAGAGCTGCAAGTACTAGCATTCTTCCAGTTTCCTGAAGAAGACCTCATTCACTTCTTCCTGATCAGGCAATCTACAGCAGACACCGACCACAACACTGCCATCATTGATCTGCTCTATAATCCTGACCCATAAACTCTGAACAATTCAGCATCAGTCCCCAAAGCATCCATCAATGCATTTCTGCTTCTCCTTCTCTCTGTCCTCCTAAGGACTCCAGATTTAGATCTTCATTCCTCATTTGCTGACCAAAGTAACTGAGTGGCACCTTTTTTTGTGGCTCCAAGTGCTTTCTTCATATGCATCTCAAAATAACTGATTAGAAAACTGCATTATGATTTCTCATTTTTCCCTAAATTATCTTTAAAGCACAATTAGTCAATAAAACAGTTTTAATGAAACATTAATTTTTAAACATATTTTATCTCTGCTTTTGGACTAGAACCCAATGATCTATGCTTTCATTTGATTACTAAGAAGGAGAGAAAAGAAAAATATCATTCATGTAGCTTAAGAGATAACACAAATTCATGAAGACTACTTTTCAATATTTCCCCACAATTAATGAAAGGATGAACAATTAAATAAAAAATCCTAGCAAATGCATGTGCAGGATGAAACTGCCTTCCCTTTTATGTATGTTTATGCATGTAACATACTTCCTATTATGGTCTGTATGCATTGAATTGCAGTCCTGCCTCTTTACCCTCCTCATGTTCTATTAAGCCAAAACTTCCAGCTTTGAAACAATAGCATAGCAAAGAGGATGAATGGTTACCTGCCAGTATCTCCCACTCTATTACTACAGCAGGAATTCATTCTCAGATAAGTTCATAAAACTTAAGAGGCTCTCTCTCTTGACTTAGTGGTCTTTTAACTAGGTGAAAATATATTATAGGTTAATCAATTCAGGAAGACAGTCTCTTATTTTGGCAACGACTTCCCTGACTCTAAATTAGCTGAGGTTCATCTGGAAGCTTGCCTATCATTTGTCCAAATCAGAAACTTCTCTTGTGTGTGCTATTACCAGGCAGTCCATGTGTAGAGATCCATTTGTTTATCCATAGTAACCCATCAGAAAACTAATTTTCCTGACTCAGTTACAAACCTCTCTGAGAATGTGTGCAAGAGAAGTCTGTGACAACTACCAAGTCAGTGGACCATTCTACAGCCTGGAGTAAAGCACGTGGCACATGTGATGTCCACAAATATAAAATCTTAAAGGAGGATGGTCATTTACTTGCCACAGGCCTTGGGAAGTAGTGTTTCACATAATTTTTTTCTTCCTGCTTTCAAGCAAAACTCATTAACACAACACCAAAGATACATTCCCTACTCATCTGGCTTCCAGCTTCCTCCTGTGACTATGCCCTTCGGTAATTTCCCAGGAGGCAGCAAACCTGGAAGTACAAGGCTGGGTTATGGTGTCACAAGTGTCCAGGTGGATCCCTTGAGCAGACTCTCCTCGTAATTCACTCCAGCTCCTATGAGCCATAAGGTTTAGTCTCACCAGCCTTTGCCCACCCAGAACACAAGTTTGTAAGATCTTTATCTATCTAGAGCAAATTTCTCTCATTTTGTCATAAAATTTTACCACCTGGCATCTTACACCTTACCCAACAGGTAAAAGAATAGCCAAACTGATAAAAAAAAAAAAACAGGGATAAATATGCCCCTCATGTGAGCTGTCTTTGTCACTCCTTGCTGAACTTTTGAGAAAACACCTTTCTCCCAATGAGGAGAAATCTGATCAGGTCTCATGCATGCATAGCTGTTGTCACTTATTGCAAAAGTCCCATACCTTCTCAGTGATTTATCATGGTCATCTCCTCACAGCATCAACTCCTTCTCCACAGCACAACCAACAAACACCACCTCTCTCCTCACCCAGCTACCCCTCTCTTTTGTAGCACTCATCCTTATTGGACACAGCTGTGGCCTGTTAAGGGCAGGGCTGTTCCTAATCTTTGGTGATTAGTGCAGCTGCAACTCCTCAGGGTTGAGATTGACTTCTGCACTATTCTCTTACGTTCTATCCCTCCACACATAGCTGTATACAGCATCAATTCTGCGCAAAAGAGAATTTCTGAAGGTGGCATACTGCTCAGTGAGATACTTCATTACTATTTAGATATGCTGCTGCTGTTTTGCCATCTGAAGCTGCCACAGTCCACAGAGACAGTCTATGGAAAATATGACTACCCCACAGTGTGTTTCTTGGCTTTTGCCAGGATAAGACATGGACAGGTTGGATTGCAAAGACAATACTGGAGGACTATACCAAAGGCAACATATTTTAATTTTTTTTTCTGCCTATGAAATATATAATTTTGCCTACTGTCTCTAAGTCTTTTGTGAAAATGATAGTTGAAATGGTCCCAAAGCATGACAGGGAGTGCCATCATTTGACAGGATGGAGAGTGATATCCTAGCTATATCTACCAGCCTTTCCTAAACCCATGTTAGCTGGCCCTGATCACCTGGCTGTCCTGTGTCTGACGGAACTCAAGATGATTTACTCTATGACCTTTCCTGATACTAGAGGTGAGGCTGACAGGCCTGTAGCTCCCCAGATCCTTCTTCCTGCCTTCTTGAAGACAGACATCACATTCTACAAATTCCAGTCAACTGAGTCCAGCCCAGTTAGCCACGACTGTTTGTAAATGGTGCAAAGTGGCTCAGTGAGCACTTCAGCTGGTAGCCACATAGCCTTGTGTGTGAGGGGGCGTTAGCCCCATAGACTTGTGTGCCTAAAGAGTGTAGCAGGTTTCAAACAATTCCCCCTTGGACTATGGGAGCTTCATTCAGCTCCCAGTTCCTGTCTTTCAGCTCAGTTTTTCTCTGTTCCAGAGAACAACTGGTCTTTCAAAAACCAGAGGCAAAGAAAGTATTACATCAGGCTTTTCCTCATCCTTTGGCTGTATGTTTCCCCCCACAACCAACACAGGATTGAGATTCTACTTCATCCTAATGTTGTTGCTTACACATTCACAGAAATATTTTTGCTGTCTTTTACAGCAACAAACAGACCTAGTTCTCATCTATATGGCACAAAGTCCTTTTGCACCACAGTAGTTTTCATTCTCAAGGTCAACAAAAGCTTCAGAGAAAGCCTGGAATGTCTTGTAGTTCTGCTGTAATGCTGCTAACACACCACAGTATTGTCTACATTTGGTTTGCAGATTGGTTGCAAGTAGAAACACAGAAACCTCCAAATAGTAACATTTTTTTCTTGATGATTATGGGTCATATTCAGCAGGACAAGATATATAAGGCTATGGAGGTATTGTATGTCTAACAGATTGCCTTATTAGCTGTCCTTTCTTGATGAAGGCTCATTCATCAATGAGAAATATAATTATCCATACTAATTTTGGGAAAAACTCCTGGGAGTTACCTATTGCTAGAAACATTAATAGGCTGCATCTGACAAAGAGCCAGTTAGGATGACTTAAAACAAGCAAGATCCTATAAAAACTAAAATCCAAGACTGACCTTATTAAACACTGTGACTGAAAAAAGTTGTTCAGTCTTGTTCAGCATGAAGCTTTCTGTTAATTCATGGATCATTTGCAGGTTTTTAATTTTTTGGGTGGGGGTAAAAGGAAGTATTGTTAAATTAACGTAGACATGCCCTAAGGAGGTACATCACACTAAACATTGATATTTTTTTCAGATCAATCTCTTTTTCTTATCCCAAATGATGTTCTAGTAATGTTTACTGGCCAATGGGATCTTTAAAAAAGGACATAAACCCAACAAACTAAAGAAAAACAAGCCCATGTGGATTAAGTTAAATCTTTTACAGAGGAAATATGTTTTAGCTTCAGAGCAACACTTGTCATCTAATACCTTTAGATTTTTCTGGTGCATAAAATTGCAAGATAAATATATGAAAGTTCCAATCTCCTTTTTATTCTCAGTAGTCAGTTTCTTAGCTTTCAATTTCCAGTCTGGTTTAGAAATACTCTTGGATATTTGTGTGTTTATGCATGAGTGGAATTAGATTCCTTTTAGATAGAGATTCTTAAATGTGCATCTGGGACCAGATTCCTTTCTTTGGTTTAGTCCTGGCAGTGTAAAAGGATAAAATAAATTTATCTCTGATTATAATATGCAAGCCTGCGTGACTGCACAATATGCATGTAAGGAAGAGCTCCGTGCAATATGCACAAAGATATTTGATTGATTTGCAGAGTTTATTACACCCAATGTGGTATTTTAGTAATGCCAAATAGTGATGGTTACAGACACGGGAGATTTAATTAGTGTGAATGCTCTTTTTAGCAGACAGGATATAACAAATAATGAAGTATACAAACAGTGCTTAAAAAGTTTTATTATCCCTTCAAAATAATTTTATTTCTTCTGAAATTGCTTCAGAACTTTAAAGTACCCTTCCATAAAATGCCATCAGGTTTTTTTCCTTTTGGGTGAGAAATCTTTTTAAATCTCTTTTTAATAAAGTGGCTAAATTAGCAATTTTATTTCATGGTGTCCATGTAGAATTCAATGTAAAAAGAATAGTTAATACAGAGACAAAGAATACATAAGACTGAAGGAAGCACAGGAATGAAAGAACAGGATTTAGTACAACACAAAAATTTTCAGTACCGTATAATCAAAAGATTTTGTTTGTTTAGAGAATAATTAGAATAATAAGTGTTCTATCATAAATTTGCACATGAAACCTAAATGATGAAATTGTACCACTCACACAAATATTTTCATTCTTATTTTTATTATTTTTTTTATTACTATTTCAGATGAAGCCATTACTAATTTACCTAAATTACATCTTTTAAAGCAGTAATAAGAATTTCCTTGCAGGCAAGGAATTACTGTGTTCAGCAGACCATCTGAAATGGACTATGTGAGCTAAAATGCTTTTTTTTACATTTTTTTCCCTTCAGCAGATGCCATTACTTATCAAAAATCATAGAAGATTTGATTATTTATTTCATTCTACACTATGCTTCAGATTATTCCTCCTGCCAGTTGGTTATAATGAAATCAAATATATTGAAAGGAATGGCAGTCAAGTATCTAGGAAGTTTTAAAAATATAGTATATATATATTTTTAAATATATATATATTTTTATATATGTTATATAAAATAATATATATAATTATATATATTATATTTAATATATATATTTAAATATATATATATTTAATGATTATTGAAGAAATTAGTATACAATGGCTAAACAGCTTCCCTATTTCTCACTACAGTTTGTGTAGAAATTCCAAAATTTGCCTCAACTGTGAGCCTTAATGAAAATTCAGAAACAGGCAAAATTCATAATTAATGCAGGCAAGACATGTTTTGAAAAGTGATGAAACTTTTCATTTAAAGCTAATGGTCATGGTCAAGGAAAAGAACTAAATAGAAACCTGATAATGTGTAAGATATTTGGAGTAGGTGTTTTCATAAGTAAACTGATATGATTGTGAGGCAGGTAATTTATGTGAAGTTTCAAAGGACCTATTCGATTTAGAAAGGATGCATTGAGATTGATGGTAATCACAATTTTTCTTGCCACACAATGTGGTGCTCTATTTTGTTGGGGTTTGTTGGTTTTGTTTCTGTTTTTTTTTGTTTGGTTGGTTGGTTGTTTTTTACTTTGCTGAGGACCAATGTTTCTTAGAAAAAATAGATAATTTGTGAAAGACGTATAAAGTTCATATCATATTCTGAATATCCTCTTACATGAATAAAATACCAACTAAAAAGAAAGGCTCTGATTATGCAATTGGTCCTTTAATGGCTCCTAGAACAAATACTTTGAGTGACATAAGTGCTAGGCCCCAGATTTCACTCAATGGGTCTCATAAAAGGCTTACGATTATTTTATGTACCCTAAGTCAAAAGGACTGAATACATCAACAAGAATATCTACAGGATATTTTTCAAGAGGTCAAAATAAGCAAAAATTTTTCTGGTAAACTTCAGAAAATCAGGGAAATATGGAAAAGTTTAGAGCAACATTCAGTCAACATCAAACATATCACAAAGCATCTACCTAGGAAATTCTAAGCCCATTTAGCTTAGCAAACTCCAACCTATCTGATATTAAGGTATTCAAACTTTGAGAAGAAAGAATTAGATGAAGAAAGAGAGAATGAGAGAAGAGAGAAAAGAACAAATAGAGCGACCATGGCTCCACTGGTGTTCTAGCTCATATAAAATCCAAGAAATAGGGTCAAGATCTGTGCTTACCTCATGCTCTGCCTTAAGTACACTTTTTTAGTCTAAGTACTAGGTTTTCCTGGGCCCTTCCCCCAGGTGGGATTTCTGGTCTGGTGGCCACTTAGGCCCTGGAATAGCAGCTCCAGGGGACCTTGTGGAGCATTGCCTCCAGTGCGCCAGGGATTTGTGGCTACTGTGGGGCTGGAATGCAGGCCCAAGGGAGCAGGGTGTGCCTAGCAGGCATTGTCTCACCAGAGCAAGATTTGCCCCTTTCCCCTACGCACATGCTCCTGAAATGTTTCAAACTAGCAGTCCTTCCAGTCTCTCACAATACAACAGAAAAATGCCTATCTGGGAAACCGCTTCTGGGGGATCAAGGACCAAAATTAGTCAAAATTCAGGCATGCAGGAAAACAAGTCAAGTTACCTAGATAGGCTGCTGATCTCATTCACTTTCTATTACAGGTGTATCCATTTCTTTTTTTGGATATGAAACTATAACATGTTGGATATTTCTAAACTCCACAGTATACTTAATTTTAGAGACAAAAAGAAAATTCTCTTTTTAGCACACAATATTATGATTTTTTGTTTGTCAAGTCCAAATTGCCTAGAGATTCTCTGTGGGATCCTTTAAATGAATTTTGATCCAATCTACAAGAAGAAATTGTGGATTTACTTCTGTAGACAATCTACTTCCTATCATATTAGGTACTAGTTATAGACTAGTTCTGATGAGCAATAAACTAGCACATTTCAATGCAACTTTGAACATTTGAAAACAAATTGATGGGAAAATGCTAAAAAGCTTATTGAAATTTGGTTTGGTTAAACTGTGGTGATACTAACATATGACTACAGCTTATAAACTGCAGCAAAGATTTCCAAAGGATTTTGTCAGTGTATTGGAAAGAGCTGTGACTCTTCCCAGCAAGTGCATGCAAATATTGCTGCGCTGTGACTCTTCTGAGTGCAAGCAAATATTTTGGACTTGTTCTTAATGGTAGCTACAGTGAGGCTACAGGGGTGACTTCTGTGAGAAGCTGCCAGAAGCTTCTTCTGTATCTGATGGTGTAAAAGCCAGCTGGCTTTTACATGCATGCCCTCCCCTTCAGCCATGCGTCTTTTGCTATATTTTGTCTCCTCTGTCTAATTGAGGAAGTCAGGGTCAATGCACCTCAATATGATATATATTAAAATAGCTGTTAAAATTCAGTCTGTAAAGGTTAACTTAAGAGATTCTCTGTGTTGCCCACTGTTGACTTTTGCTAGTATAAAAAGTTCACATCTAGCTTTGTTTTGGAATATTTTTTGTAATGAGAAGAAAATGGATTTTGAGATAGGATATTAATTTAATCATATTATATTTTCTTTATTAGATATAAATGCCAGGAAATCTGTAATCTTGAAATGCATTTTTTATTTTCATATTTATTTTATAAAGACTAATTTATTTTTGTTCTATTTCTACTGTAGTCCTAATTCCCTTGTGTTTTTACTTATTTATTATTTAACACAGCTATACACATTCTGATGCTGAGAAGACTTGCTCTTAAAATGTGTTTTTCCTCATAATACTGTATCCAAGTACAGAGAATAGTGTTCCAGAATTTTCAATATTTTGGGGTTTTTTACAGCATCCATATGAAGCCAACTGAAATTTAGCTTTTATTTTCAGAAAGCAAAACTGTCAATTTTGTGTCCACTTTCACAATATTTTTTTTTCTTCATGGATGTTTTCTTTCCTTTAAAGAATTTTTTTTTTTTATCTCTGTTACCATTTGGCATCCCTCAATGAAATTCCCTTTTCACTTTACCCACATTAATTCTATTTTGCCTGCAAAAAAATTGGGGTGGAGCTTTACTTGAAGGGCAAACTGAAAACTGAGAGATATTAGAGACAATAGGATTTTGAAAATCATGAACAGCAGCAGAAATACTCGATGCATCTCTACCTCTTCACTAGGATTTTCCCTTCCTATATTTCTTTTCTCTCAGTAACAGTTTCATTTCACAGACTTTGGACATCCTTGTAATAGAGTGTCAAAAAATATTTGGGGGAAAAAAAAGAAAAATAGGAAAAGGAGTAAGTCAGACCTTCAGATAATGCAAATCAATATGATGCAATCCATTTCAATATAAGTCTGTTGTCTTAAGAAATTACTTCAGCACACAAAACCATCACCTGAAGAAAAACATGCATTAATCAATCTCAAAGGATGAAAAT
Source organism: Ammospiza caudacuta (assembly GCF_027887145.1). NCBI lineage: Eukaryota > Metazoa > Chordata > Aves > Passeriformes > Passerellidae > Ammospiza > Ammospiza caudacuta. The sequence continues at coordinate 73,852,368 of NC_080594.1, forward strand.
GGGTGAAATGACAAGTACAGGATTCTTTGTACATAAGAATAGTTTTGTACTGTAATCTTAGACAAGAATATTAGAACAGTAATATTTTTAATGTTGAACAATCAATTACAATAAGCAATCAACCTCCTGAAGCACTATGTAACCTTCAGAGTAATGACTTTGTTGCTTTGAGATTATTATTTTATGTGTGGCTGTTTATGGAAAACTAAAGTTAAACATATGAATTTTGTCTCTGTGAGACAGAAAGAGCAGATTATTAAATGAAAAACAAAGCTTTTAAATCATACATTATTAACTAATACAAAAAAAGAAGAGAACAGTAACCTTTTTCAGGGATTATCTCTGAGAATTCAAAAAAACTCTAATGTCTGTAAAAGATCTAAAGTTAGAAAGTCCACCTGCAAACCTACAATGAAGTGTACTATTCAAAAGGAATGCTACACAAATATTGCCAAAAGGGATGCAGACTCTAGATCTGTTTTCTACACAGAGTAATTTGTATGTATTCCTGTGTTTAGTTCCTGTGTTTAACTAGGACATGTTTAAACTTCTGAAAACACTGTACAGAAATGCTCAGTCTCCCTTAAGTTTATTAATACTTGTCAAATTCAATTATTTTCAGCAACCTTCATTTCCATTTTGCAACTGTCTCTCAAGTATTTCAGATTTCTCTTCCATGGATTATGAGACCTATAACTGTTGTGTTTCTTAGATTTACCTGTCTTTATCTTCTGGGCTTTTCTTCATACTTTTTTTTCTTTTCAGATTTCCAAGAACCTGACTTGAGACATGAGCTAAAAGTAAACCAAGCCAAAACTCCCCCTTCACCTATCTTACAAAATATTTATTTTCATTAAGCCCAGTAAGCATAAGCTTTCTCCTACTTTTCCTATCAGATTTGTTTGGTTTTGTGTAGATGATTGTTTCTTCCTAGCTATAATAGCCTATGCTCTCCTTGAATTTGAATCCTACTTATTTTTTTTTGTCTCAATACACATCTTTTATTACGCTTGCTTATATACTTACAAGTCTAAAGATGTTTGAAACTCCAGAACCCAAATGTCTGCACAACATATAGACACCTTTAAGAGCTCATCCATAAGTGAACTTTTGTCTCCAAGATGAGTAATTCATGCTTTTACTCTTATATATGAGGATTTTATAGAATATTAAAATTTCATCTCTTGGTACTATGCAGTTATATTCCAGTCAGAAAGCCAGGAAATTCTCATCAGTCCACAGTATTAATATTCAGGAGTCTGAATATAGGATAGGCACACATTTCTGAAAGTATGTCATTCTGACAGATAAGGATGCTAATATTCCTAAAAATTAACTTTAGGCACTTAGCCTTACACATCCTTATGATTGCCTTCTGTAAATCAGTTTGAATATCCCAGGTGTTGGGTCATGCACTTCCCTCATACCTGAGAAGATATAGTTCTGAGAAGATATATTTCTTATTCTATTCAGATGGTTGGTGAAGAGAGTTTTTCACTTATGAGAAGTGTCCACTAGCCTGCTCCATCTGCAGAATATTCCATTCACGCACCCTAAACTTCAGCAATCCTCTCAAGAAAACTGCTTTTCTCATCTGCAGAAGTTTCTATTTATGGTCTGTCAATTTATCGTAACTTTGGATTTTGCCAACAGCCAGAGGCTTTACACACCTTTCCCTTTACCAGAAATTCCTCGGGAAGGCAACTCTCACACCAGCCTTGTTTTGTTTTGCTTATCTGCAACGGGTTGTGCAACACAGATCTCACAAGTTTGTACCAGTACATAGGTAGAGGCCTAGGTTTTTATTACCTACTCTTTATCAGTGAAAATGAAAGGATAAAAACTCCATGGAGATTATTTTGTTCCATAGATATATTCCCAACTCTGCAGTTTTCCTTCTAAAGTCCCAATTCCTACAGTTGCTCTTTCCAAATGTCTTCAATAGATTTTCTTTTTTTTTTTTTTTTTTAACTGCTAACTTTTAAATTCTTTTTGCCCAGGTGATCCCTGCCCGTATGGAGCTTTTCTGGAATAATTTGTGAACACCTCACAGAACAAGAAGCAAGAAGTAAGAAATTCAGTAGTCTGTTCTCACCCATTTTCCAGCAGCCAGATGGATGATGGTGCGCTGCTGACTGCACCGTAAGTGTGTGAAGGTGCAGCATGTGGCTGCCTGGGGGCATCAGAGGTTCCCTAGGGGACATCAGGGCAGGCACTGGCAGCCAGGACCTGTTTCACTGACCCAGCTGGGGAAAAGGGCAGCTGGGGAAAACTGGGAGAGGCCCAGACTTGGACATTGGAAATTTCTCTGGGGGCAGGACAAAGCTGAGGGCATTACCCTGCAGGTGAGGGCTTGGTTCTGACCCAGCAGAGGCTGGAACTCGGGCCAGTCCCAGCAGTACAGCTCCATTTGCGAGGAAAGGGAGGCAGACCCTGCCAAGTCCACCTTCTTCAGAACAATTTTCCCCAAGGCTCTTTCCCAGCTGGACCTGAGCCCAGAAATGCCCAGAAATGAGGAGATGTACACAAGGTCATTGCAATAGCTTTTAAATCCTCAAAACTTTACTCAAAGGCCAAAATTTAGAGATCTATGTCTAAACTACATTTCTATGTTCCCACCATCGTCAGTGGGGAGATGGTCCAATCAGTCAGGGAAACCTGGGGATGAGAATCAGCTCTTAACTGCAACAGCACTTTCTCGTGTGCTAAAGGTATCTGAAATATTCACACAGGTCTGACAGATACAAATTCACACAAAACTGGGAGTGAGGTGAGCTAACTCTTTTCTATGAGCAGTTGAAGTCTGGGAATAATACAACTATTAAAATTTTCCAAGTTGGCTGTATGTGCTTGTTTAGGCAGCTCAGTTATAGAATGGAAAGCTGTATAGATGTCCAAATATAAGAATAAATCAAAGTTATCTAAGTAGGTAGCATCTGCCAAGTCTTGGAGATCTACTGCATTTTTGGAATCTTGAGCTGAATCCTATCTCAGCGGCATGAAGAAATGTTCTAATTGATTGTTTTCTGCTTTCATAAATCTACCACATCTGATTATACATAACTGTTTTCCAAGTTTACATTTTATTATAAATTCACACAGTAGTGGTATCATGGAAAATGACATTAGATTAAAACAAACATGGCTTTATTAGTACCAAATTAGAATACCAAAGTAGAAAATATTTTTTAAACCATGTAAGTATGCTGGAAGTTTCTTGAGAAAATTCTATGCAGACTGTTAGTCTGAATGTGTTCCTAGTGTACTTATCACATTTCAAGCTGGGGACCTTCTTTTTTTTCTTTTTTTTTACTTTGTATCAATTTTGAAACCAGGACCAATAAAGAAGGAGCTAGGGAAAACCGCTCCAAAATTATTTAGAGCAATTAAGAAAAGAGTGATGACTGACTATATAAGATAATGTACAGTAACAATTCCCAGTGGTTGTTTCTTCATTAATTAAACTTTAAATATGGCCTTGAGCATATTTTTTTCAAAATAGATGATATAAGAAGCTTGATATTTAACAGCAGAATTCTACCTGCCTAGTGAATTAAAGAGCCTTTTGTACTCAGGCACATGTTCATGGTTATTTGCAAGTCTAGCTTTTTTTTTTTTTTTATGAGAGATAGCAAGTTTTTTATTTAAAAATAGGAGCAAGTCTCTATAGAAGTAATTTGTTTCTGGTTTTTTCAGAGCATTTTTAATAGAGTCAGAAAATTGCATGAATGATAATCAATAACCAGTGCTTAGCATTTCACTGCAAGAATATACAGAATATAATGAGGTAAATAATTGGTCCTTTTATGTTTTTTCTTTCTTTGCAGTGATAAATTTGATTGAAAACACATGTTTCCTATGAACTACTCTAGTTAATAAAATGAGATAAGGAGAAAACGAATAGATTTTTCTCTTCTTGCCTGTACCAAGTATATAGAAATTCAAAGACTAGAGGTGACTGATAGTGTTTGTTTTCCATAGAAAAAAATAAATGTTTCTATCTATGGGCTTTTTTTTTCTTCTGCATCCTGAGAAAAATAGGTTTTCTATAAGTAAGGTTATATATATATGCTTAATCTTTATTATTACCTGGCTAGTAATTAAAAATATTACACATGTTGTGCACATGACACATTTTTATTCATTAAAAATCTAAATTTGTGACACACTAGATAGCAGGCTGCAAACATTACGTAGTGAAATTATTTCTAAATATTCTTTGTCTTTATACCTTAAATATCCTCATCATTTATCCTCTGCATATCCACAGACAAGGATGTATGATGTATGAATTGTGAAATAAAATTATTTCATTACTCAAGGTTTGTTCCTTTCATGAACTGAATGAAATCCAGCCAAAATCTCCAGTTTGAAGAACATTGTTGATAATAAATGAATATACATACTTATCAGCATTAACAACATTATTGTTTTCTTTAAGTAAAATACCAGGCATTGTATATAGTCTATATGCTACATAACTTTTCTCCACAATAATAATCAGTGAGCGGTGGAAGGGTTATCTGATGTCCCGATATGAAAGGAGATTTATTAAAGGCATTACTAGAGAACTAGGTAATGAATGGGAATCGTTTTTTGCCTCATGCAAAAGCATAGATAAGCCAGAAACAAGTAAAAAAAAAAAGGATAAGAACTCCTTTTACCCTTTGAACAATGTAAAAGACACTCTTTTTTCAGAACCAAAATCTTTTGCAATGCATGGTGGTGAATAATTAATGCAATACATGGATTCAATTTTAAGTATATAGCTGATATAGCTGAAGTCACCCCTCAGGACTTCTACATATCACTGGAAATTGCATCACTTTTCATGAGTACCTGATGTGAATTACTGAGTGAGCAGCTCCCTGTTGCACTATAAGCCAGCAGAGAAGTGTAGGAAGAGGTTGCATTGCTTCTCTAATTCTGGTAGTTTGCTCTGATTTTTATTAACTCTTTCTTTCCCTCTTCCTTCTGAAATGATTTTCCAAGCCTGGGAGGTCTGCTGAGGTTTAAAATTGTTTGCGTTTAACAAAATGTGATCAGTTGCCAAATTTTAGTTATTTTACAATTTCCCCTATAGTGTGCAGGGAATAAAATGTGTCAACAAGGCTTGTATCCAAAGTAGAGCTCACAGCCTTACACCATGGGCCAGTGAAAATGGTCTGATGTGTGTATTCATGCATGCCATTTGTACCTGCACATATTTTCTCTCGACTCTCAAAGAAAAATACCAAAACTTCTAATATTATTCAGATGTATTAGAAGTTGCATCTTACAGTAACATTACTTAACAGTTTGGAATTTTGTAGACTTCCTTCTAGCTAATGAAGAATGATTTACAAAACTAATTTTTGTACTATATTATTGTAAAAAACACTTATAACTTTTATGTAAGCGATTCAGTAATGTTTGCACTTACTGGCAACACTTTTGAACGGTGTTGCTATGCATGATGCAAGTTTATAAGAAAGTGAAACTTCTGTTAAATTATTGACAGTAGGGTTTCCATAAACCTGAAATACACCTCAAGGTTAACTTAAATTAGTAAAATTACAGGATGCAATATAGGATGCAAAAAAACAAAGTTCAGAACTCAGACCTTTTTGAACATTTTCTGTTCTAAATTCATATTACATGTAGAGCAGGAACCATTAAAATCTTGACATTTACTGCTGATGGTAGTTAAACTTCACATGGTATTTGCAGTACTCCCCATTCAAGCTTAGGGGGACTGCAAATGCCTCACTAACAGCAAATACCATAGTGTGATAAATGTCAAGACTTTAATGGTTCACTGTAATAATTATGGGATAGATCCTGATAACTCAGACTAAAATGTGTAGCATCTTTCTCCATGAAAAATCTCACTGACTTTAGCAGGACTGTTTGTGACAGTGTTTGATAGAAGAGTTAGCTCATTTTTTTAAGCATCTACTGTGAATTTAAAGTCAAATAACAGTCTGTATTTTGTTCTTCAGCTTTTTTTGTAAACCCAGGTTTTAGTTAACCCGTTTCCAAAATAGGAATCTCCACTAAAGCTTAGTCCAAGGTAATGCCTGCTGGATACAGTATAGGAAGATTTGTAAATACAGGAAATACATTAACACAGCACTGATCTTAGTTGCTACCTGGGGTTAAAAACATGAAATGGGGTCAGCTGTCCCAGCTGTGTCCCCTCACAATCTCTTGCAAATTCCTAGCCTACTTGTTGCCAAAGCAGCATGAGAAACAAAGAAGGCCTTGACACTTTTCAAGCATTGTTTACCAACAGCCAAAACATTGCTCTGTTATTAGCATTGGTTGGTCACGAATCCAAAAGTCAGTTACTATAAAGAAAAGTTACTATAAAGAAAATAATCCTAACAAAAACCAGAAAAAAATTTGGTTCCCAATACTGGAACCAGTGGTAATATGTTTAGGTTATGCTACTTGTCAACACATTAAATTCCCCAAGTCTATTTTGCCCTCAATAATAATTTGTGGGTGATTTTCTTAATTTTTTTTAAATCCGCATGTTTTCTCATTCTTGTTCTTTGCATCTTCTCCCAGTTCCTTCTAGGGAGAGGAGAAGTGAGTGAGCAAGTGGTTGTGTGGGAACTTTGCTGCTAGGCAAGGCCAAATCACCACAACTAGGAAATTTCTAGTCTTTTCCTAGTATATGCTTGCTCCCAGTAGAGCATGAATGTGCAACTTAAGTAAAGCAAAGAAAAGAGTGTTGAATGCTGGTCATTCTATCTGCATCCATAGATTCTTGGGGTGGGATTTAAACTGATTGTTCTTCTTTGGCTCTTATCCTGAAATCTTGTCATGAAGTATGTTTTAGTCATCTGAATTTGAAAACCTTTTACTTGTTTTTTTATTGTTTTGTCAGCTTTCTACTTCATTTACAATGCAATTGTGCCTGCAAGTGTCTGATGTATTTTTAGACAGCCTTTACAGGTAAAACTTGCTAAATATTCAGGCCTTGCAGGTCTTTTTTAGCTGCTGTGATGTAACATGACCATTATGTAAATTTTAAGTTTTTCAATGTCCAACAAGAAAGCTAAACTCTCACCAGCTTAAGAATATTGACAAGTTCCTTTCTAGACTTCTGCATCTTTAACTTCTGTTTTTATTAAAGATGAAAGCTAACAGTGTAATGCTCTAAGGTAAATTCTTTTGTGTAATATTTTTACTAGTGTAAGTCCCTCAAACAAAGAGATCATGGTTCTCTCTGCAGCTGTGCAGATCTGTAAGTAGAAATGTTCTTTCAGCTCCAAGCTTGACAGCTCAAAGACTAACCTGAAAGTGAAAACTTATAATTTCAGCTCTAGTTACTACTTTATGTCTATCTTATCTTCTGCATGAAAATACCACAAAACATCCTTTCATTATAGAAGTATGCAGTGTGTTATTCAGCAAATACAATGCAATAAAGAAAGTACAAGATATACTAATGCAAAATAATGGTTGACATTTAGCGCACACAAAAGTCAGTAAAGTCAATGTTATGCTCCCCAAAGAAACCATATCTCATCTTCCTTGCATAAACTTATTCTTTAATAAATGTGCAGAAACTGGCTGAATTATGGTTTCCCTGGAAACAGTATTTCTGGATATCCACATTTGTCATTTCTCTATGTAGGGCACTCATTACGAAATTGCCTTTATTGATAACTTCAGTTTCTTAGGCTCCAGCAAAACATCCACAAAAATGGCATGAACATTGTGATCACAGTAAAGAGTAACAGCTTCTTTTCAAATTTTCTGAGAATGTTAGTCTAAACTTCTTCTGATCTTAACTATTGATCTTTTTGTTTAGTTGTGGTTTCTGAATATGATTCTTATCAGACTAGAAGTTTTTACTGCTCACGTATTTAAAGACATTGTTGGATGTATATCACTCAAGGATGTAGCAAGATAGACAAGCAGAACTATTAAGAGATTTCATAACTTTTGAAATTTAAACTGTGCTGCTAAAAAGGATTGAATAAGATTTGAGAAACAGAAAAGATCCAAAGGTTTTAAAGACTTTGATTTTACAGATTGAAGAGGACATAGGTTAACTTTTTGATTAAATATACTAAATAATGAAGTGTAGGATGCTAATTTTCTCATCAGAAGGAATGTGTAAGAGTGCACTTTCTGCAATCACAAGTAATTGTAGTTTCATCTTTGTGCAATACAGCAATGACATATTCAATCATTGCTCATGTCAAACCTCCTAATTAAAACCTTTGCTTCAGGATGTTTTGTTGTTGGGTTTTTTAATAAGGAGGTGCTTTTCTTTTTTTTTTAATAAGGAAGTCGTTTGTCATCAAAAGACTGAAAATTATTTTTTGTTCATGCTTAGGGCTTTTTCTTATCTTTATCTATTTTTATATAAAAATTATTTTCAAGACACCTGTGTGTGATCTACTTCAAGATATCTGTAGAGTCTATTAAAAATAAAATTTTCTTACTCTGTTACCATCTGTGTTTCTCTAAAACAGCTATGAAAATTCTAACATGGGTATTTCTACTTTTTTTCAGTGTTGGGTTTTATTTTACAAATTAGTGTGTCAGTAGTTATGAGAATGAAGTAAAAGTTTTATATTTCATTCTCATATATTCATACTATCTGATGTAAAATTCATGTGATGTACTTATTAAAAGCATTATGTGTAATGTTTTTTGTGCACAACCCAGAAAAATCTATGGAGGGTTATCCTCTTTGAATGTACATCCAAAGTTTTGCTTTTAACTTTGCTTACATAATTATTATTTAAAATAAACCTACCTCAATTCAATGAAAGATTTGTAAAACTTCAGGAAGCTGTACTACTACTGAGATTGTTCACAGATAATTTTGCTTTTCCTTAGAATTCTGGTCTGGGCGATCTTTAAGACTTGTTTCAAGTCAAGAAAAACAATATGTTCAAGACAGTAAGAAGTATTCTTAATTTAGAAAAACTCAAAGTAATGTATTTTCTAATTTTATGTGAAAAACTTGAGTGTCCTGTCAAAGGACTGATAACAAAAGAATCAAAATCTTAGATATTTATGTTGAAAAACAAAACTGCAGTTTCTTTCTTGGGCTCCATGACCATATCTTGGAGAGGAGTGGGGAGGTTTCAACTAATCTGCTTATCTAAGGTCTTTCATGTTGATGTTGGTTGATGTAACAATATTTTAAGTGTATTTTTCTCTGTCATTTTACTTTAAATCTCTTCATGTTTTTAAAAGTGTTATTGCTAGGCTAGATCTGATTTATTTGGTATATTTTATATCTTGATTTACTCTGATAAGTATTCTAAGGTATTAGTCAAATAATAATATAAATAAAAGAGAAAGAGATCTCAGAGACATCTCTGAGCTAATTTAAATTAACTAATAAATTAGCAATTTTTTTCTTCTGTAAAGAAATGCACTATGGGTAAGATGATAAAGGTAGTACATTGCTTTTTTGCAGAAAGCCTGATGTGGATTTTCCAGAAATGGAAACAGAGGATGACCTGGTATTAACTAAAAACATAATCTATTCAGATATCATTGTTTATTTTGATGGAATGTATACAGACTGGTTTCCCTGTTAGATTCAATACAGGGTTTAGTTATAAGGATCATGGCACATTTGGTTTGAAGAAGTAAATATCAATGTTGATGTAATGTTCAATAACAAAGTGGAGAAGTATCAGTGAAAATGGCATTTGATCATTGTTTAAATGTACATTCTATCTGAAAATAGAAATATAAGTCTAATAAGTTACGTCATAAAATGTAATGTTTACAGACAGATTTGAACATATATGCTTTTTCAAAGATGTTTTAAAATTTTATGAATCATTTTACTTTCCTCAGATCACAAACTCCTTGGCGTAGATACATTTTGTTTAGAATGCTTCTTTTGAATTTAGCAAGGAAAAAAGTTACTTCAATCCAGTTTACTTTTTACCTGGCAGAAGTGACTCTCACAGACAGAGCTATTATAAAGATGTTCAGAGGACTGAATGTGTAACTACCTCTGTCTTAACCATTTGGACAAGAGCAATTCTCTCTAAACCTCTATGGAAAAGTGAAATAATCAGTCAGAGACTACACAAAGACATGGATAGCAGATTGCAAATAGTGCTTGATGTGAGCCTACACTCCAAAGCAGAGAATCAAAAAAAACTTAAATGAGGACCTAAATTACCAAAAAGTGTCAGAACACTGTAGAGAAAAGACATCCTAGTATTTATTTTCTTCACATTTCTGGTATAAAAGAGAGGAGAAATTAAATGAAAAAATGAAAGAAGAAGGAAGGAAGTGTCGGAAGGAAGTGTCGGAAGGAAGGAAGTGTCGGAAGTGTCGGAAGTGTCGGAAGTGTCGGAAGGAAGGAAGGAAGGAAGTGGCGGAAGGAAGTGGCGGAAGTGGCGGAAGGAAATGGCGGAAGGAAGTGGCGGAAGGAAGTGGCGGAAGTGGCGGAAGGAAGGAAGTGGCGGAAGGAAGGAAGGAAAGAAGTGGCGGAAGGAAGTGGCGGAAGGAAGGAAGGAAGTGGCGGAAGGAAGGAAGTGGCGGAAGGAAGGAAGGAAGTGGTGGAAGGAAGGAAGGAAGTGGCGGAAGGAAGTGGCGGAAGGAAGGAAGTGGCGGAAGGAAGTGGCGGAAGGAAGTGGCGGAAGGAAGGAAGTGGCGGAAGGAAGTGGCGGAAGGAAGTGGCGGAAGGAAGTGGCGGAAGGAAGGAAGGAAGTGGCGGAAGGAAGGAAGGAAGTGGCGGAAGGAAGTGGCGGAAGGAAGTGGCGGAAGGAAGGAAGTGGCGGAAGGAAGGAAGTGGCGGAAGGAAGGAAGTGGCGGAAGGAAGGAAGGAAGGAAGGAAGGAAGGAAGGAAGGAAGGAAGGAAGGAAGGAAGGAAGGAAGGAAGGAAGGAAGGAAGGAAGGAAGGAAGGAAGGAAGGAAGGAAGTGTCGGAAGGAAGGAAGGAAGTGTCGGAAGGAAGTGTCGGAAGGAAGTGTCGGAAGGAAGTGTCGGAAGGAAGTGTCGGAAGGAAGGAAGGAAGGAAGGAAGGAAGGAAGGAAGGAAGGAAGGAAGGAAGGAAGGAAGGAAGGAAGGAAGGAAGGAAGGAAGGAAAGAAGTGTCGGAAGGAAGGAAGGAAGGAAGGAAGGAAGGAAGGAAGGAAGGAAGGAAGGAAGGAAGGAAGGAAGGAAGGAAGGAAGGAAGGAAGGAAGGAAGGAAGGAAGGAAGGAAGGAAGGAAGGAAGGAAGGAAGGAAGGAAGGAAGGAAGGAAGGAAAGAAGTGTCGGAAGGAAGGAAGGAAGGAAGGAAGGAAGGAAGGAAGGAAGGAAGGAAGGAAGGAAGGAAGGAAGGAAGGAAGGAAGGAAGGAAGGAAGGAAGGAAGGAAGGAAGGAAGGAAGGAAGGAAGGAAGGAAGGAAGGAAGGAAGGAAGTGTCAGAAGGAAGTGTCGGAAGGAAATGTCGGAAGGAAGTGGCGGAAGGAAATTACCTTGAAATTCTTCACATAATTTTTTTTCCCTTATGGAGGGTATGTGTGACACCAGTGCTGTCATCTGAAGCCTGTTGTAGCATAACATTGTTTTATAAATATGCCCATATATTATGATTCAGAATTTTACCAATATCATAGTCAGGATAAGGTTGTTTATTGTGGAATAATAAAGTGCTTAAGGTACAAAAGGTGTGTGTCCTTCAGGTATTGATTGTGTAGCTGAGCAGACAGAAATATCTAAAAAACATAATTGCATAACTAAATGTTCTGATATGGGCAGCTCTGGCAATTTTATGCAAGTTGTTAGTCATGGAAAATGCCTTTTTATAATAATCTAATAAAATGATGGAACCCATCCTGGAAAATCAACATAAATGTTATTTGCTTTTGCACAATTGCATGCATAATTTATGCAGATGGCAGACAGGTTGACAGCAAACTGATTCTTAGACAAATCTATTCCACACAAGTGCAGTTAATCAAGATACTCTTTGGCTGTGTTGAATGGAATGGAACACATCAAGGAACCAAAGTTATTTGAAAAATAACTGTCTGTCCAAAACATGCAACATCTGCCAAATTTTATGTGAACACTAAAAATGAGCAATCTTTCCCTTAGATATCATGTAACAAAGGCATAGTCTGTCTTTTACTCTCTTTGGAGGAAAATACATTTAATTTTTCTATGTTTATCCAACTGTCTGTATCTTCATACTGATTTTGTCACTCATGGGAGAAATAAGCCTTAAAATATGAATAGAAGTCTCAGAATATTTCTTATTTAAATAAAAAATCAGAGATTTGCAGAGAGTTTTAGAGAAAATAAAAAGCTTCCTTAATGCTTTTCTGAGTGAATGAACTGCTGGCTATATTCTGTCGTATTAATACAGCCAAAGTGTTAGAGATTAATTTTGGGTTTATGGTTTTAGGTTTTTCGGGGGGTCTTTTTGTGGTTTTTTTTTTTTGTTTGTTTGCTTGTTTGGTTTTGTTTTATTTTTTTTTTAATTTTTGTTTACTTTTTTTGATGGCTGTATTGCTAAGCAGAAAGAGTCATAATATACATCTTGTCTTTTTGAGTGGGAATGACTAATTATGAAAACATATTTAGAACTTGGAATGTTATCTGAGAATCCAGATACAAAACTTGAATCACCAATGCCATATCTGAGCTATGTCTTAAATCACTGTTAAGAATCATATTTTTGAAACTAGTTTGAATATTCATTAAAAATTTTGGCAACTTTTCAAAAGGGAAAATAGGACTTAGAAAACCACACAGAATGTCTTACTTTAAATTTATTCAAATACTGCCTTTCAAAATATGTATGTCCATGCTTATAGGCAATGTTTCAGATATATTGTCATTCTTTTATATTCTCATACTTTTTAAATTAACTGTGTATGCAAATTTGTAACTGGCTGTATTTCATCAGAATTGACTATCACTTGTACTATGAGAAAGTCAGATTTAAGGATATGTGGGGTGAAATAGCAATCAATAAAAACTTTTTATCTTGGCTTTGGGACACTGAGAAAAACATTGAGAATTCTAAGAAGCTAGTAAACGGTTGTGTTTTTTCTCTGGCAAGTCATGAGGGATTAGATTATTGAGTTATAATTGCAAAAGAGGTATTGACTGTTGGTTTCTAGTCTGTGAAGAGAAAAACAATCTTGAAGAGTATCCAATCTGTTATTATACTATAGATCTTCAAGAATTTGACAAATATCTTGATGATTAAAATATAGAATCATAATATGGGAGATTTGGATTTACTATTTCATTTTGGTAGATTTGGACCCAAATGTCTCACGGAAATGTCCTAAGCTCCAGACCAAATGTGTGTAATACACTAAAAGTTGTTTCTTCACCAATTCCTGAATTACTGTGTATGTAAGATTATGAAAGTCCTAAAGACAGAGAGAGGTGGTACAAAGAGGCCTGAATGTAGTCTCTGAACCTTGAACTCTTTTATCTTTCTGTGTTACATAATCATTACCCAGCAACAGAAATAAAAAAACGGAGAAAAATCAAGCAGAACAAAAAAATTTTCTTCGTCTGGTAAAGCTGCTCTCTCTCTCAAATCATACTTATTTTTTGTTTTTCTTCTTTATTAAAGGGAAAAGAATTCAGGCTGGGGAATGTTATTCTACCTACATTAGAAATGCACTTGGTGAGGTGCATTTGATCCCACAGTGTGTATTATTGATGAATTATTGATCTCAGTACGGCCCCTGGTGAGACATCACTCATTTTTGGTTTCTACTTGGACATTGAGAGGTTAGCTGTACCTCTTGGGAGCAGCCATCCAGCCAATTTTTTAGCAGCTCCTACATCACATTCACACTTCTCCAGTTTAGCAGCAAGAATACTGTGCAGTACTGGAACAGTAGCAAAGGTCTTACAGAGTCCAGCTAGATGCAAACAGCAGTTCTTCCCCTTCCCACTGCAGAAGTGTCTCAGCTCTAGAAGATCCCTAGATCAGTCAGGTATGGTTTGCCCTTGGTGCAGCTGTGTGGCTGCCTCTAATCACCAGTCTTCCATAAGTTTTGGCATGTCCTTGGGGAGGATATGTTTCATGCTCTCACAGAGTTGAAGAAGACTGGTCAGTAGTTCCTAGACCCCTCCTTTTTTAAAATGTGTACAATATCCCCTTCACTCCAGTCATCAGGAACATTTTCTGACTGTCATGCCTTCTCAAATATGATGGTACTGGCTTAATGACTCCATCAATCAATTCCCTCGGGACCCTAATATATTTAAATAACATAAAGTAAAACTTGTTTTCACATGCTGGTAAGCCTTAAACATGAACCTAATTACAAGATATCAAGTGATTAGAGATATCAAGTGATTAGAGAAATTAGAGATTTACATTAAACTGATTTAATGTAAAAAATTTTGCTGCACAAATAGCATAAAAGTGCAGTCTGTGTATCTCTGCACTTGTACCTTTGTTCCTCACAGGTTCTACTGAAACAATAAAACATGCTTTAAACATGTTTCCTTTGACACTTCTGAGCAAGACAGATGTTTAGACTATCCATCATGCAGTAAATGCTGTGTACATGCAGACAGGCCAGCCTATTTCTGCGTTGTTTGTTCAAAATTTCTGCTTCTTTTTCCTTCTGTGAAGGCACAGAATGGGATTTCTCTGTATACCATGGTGGCATTTTTCACAGAAGTTTTAGGAACTTAATTATGTTTAAGATTTCTAGCTCTTTCCAAAATGTGATTGAAACTGTCCCAGAGATCAAAAATAACTTGCAGATGTAAAGCAATACAGAAAATTGTATTACTCATATGTGTAACAGTTAGATAAGCAGACTATAAACCAAACATGACAAAAATAAAGTTTTTATAAGGAGCTTAAATAAATATATACATTAGTATACTATCTAAATTTACCTTGCCAGATTCAGAAGAAAAATAATGCTAATTATTAAAAAAGAAGATGGAAACTACAAAAAACATTAGCACAGAAAAATACTGTATACCACATATTTCATTCGGGATATATGATGCAGTATTTCCTTGACTCACAATAATACTTTTATTGCCATAAACAGCTCAGCTGTGGTCTCCATTATCTGCTCTACTGCTTTTTGAAGTTTTGTATAATTTCACACTCAGTTTCCTAAATTGGATTAGCTGAAAGACTTTTTTAGCCAGAAAAGCATGTTCATCTCTGTTTACCTGCTTGTTTTCCTAAATGCACCCCTGTAGAACCTGACTAAAACAAAAGGATTAACTGAAATGGAGCCAACTCAGCAGATGAAAACTGCAAGAATACTGGCAGAAATAGCACCCAGCTTCCCAAGTTTGATAACATAAATAATTTTAACTGCTATGCAAATTTTTTCATGAAACTGTTGTTTATTCTGCAAACATTTGTGCAATTCATGGAGGCAGCAGCTGGTAACCATTGTTAAGGCACTTGAAAACCTAACTGGGAATATTAAAAGGAGCTGGACTTAATGAATACACCAATTTGTGGGTTTATTAATTTGTTTGTTTCCTCTAAGCACTGACTGGATAACATTATTTCTTTGTGACTAAAGTGATGCTTATGAGTTTCTAGACAAAAGTTTGAAAGGATATAATTTACAAGCAGCTCACATAAAACCTTAAATTGTCTTGGTCTAACAGGGGCAGTATCAAACATTAACTCCAAATAATGATTGGTACATTAAAGTGTTTTAGAAAATAAAAAAAAAAAAAAAACAGAACAAATGGTGGCCTACCTCAGATAGTTGTCTGACATTTGAGAAAGGCTTATTCTCCCACCTCGATATCCCATTTCATAATATGAACTCACTTCTCTGTCTCGATGATCCACTCACTTGCAAGATTTTTTAGAGCTTTTAGATGGGTTCTAAAAGCTAACTTCTAACTAGCTTCTAAGCTAGATCTTTGGGAGGAAGACAGGAGGTAGGTGTTGTACAAGAAGTGCGAGGAGCTGGTATATAAATTGTGTGCATCTCATGAATGTGAAAATGTCCATTTATGACATTCCTCCATCACAGAACAAATGCCATAAATACTATGTGTACCTCCTCTGCACAGCAGTGGTGAACTTGTTTCAGTGACATATCTTTTGGAAACAGTAATTCTGGAAATAACATTCATACATAACAGCAAGAAAAGGAGAAGATAATTCTTACTGCTCCTGCAGGAGTCAGAAATAGAGGAGAGACTAGTAGCAATTCAATTTTGATGGAATTTTTTTGCAGACTGCCTGATCAGGGCAAAGAAGTGGATGAAATTTTCTTAAAAAATTTGAAAAAGTTTCTGTATCAATGCACTGGAATAGATTGGCCAGGACTACACTTTTGAATATCTCCAAGGGGTGGATATTCCATTTCTTCTGATAAAAAGTTATCAGTGGGAACCTTGAGTCAGGATCTGCTATTCAATGAAAAGGAAGAACTGGTCACTGTCTTGTTAGTAGTGGCCACAAAACACTGGAGTTCAAGATCACAGAATAGACAGGATTATTTAGAAAAATATCAGCTGGACTTTTGAGTAATTTTTTTCTTACTTTATTCATCATGTGAATTAAAAGATAGTTACAATGCTAGGTTAAGATTTGCATTTCATATATTTATTCAACTGAATTGAAAACAAGTAACTTCTTTCTTACATCATTATTATTGTGGAGATTTTTAATAAGTCAAATTTATTGACTTTGATGTTGAGACCTCTGTTAAAAAAATCCCAAATGATACAGAATGCTGTGGTTTGTAAGATAAAGTTAGCAGTTCAGTTTTTTCACAAATAAATGAGGTGGGTATTTGTCATCTTGTTATACTCTCACATCAAAAATTATTATGTAGAGATTAATACTAAGAGAAATCTAGCCTGATTGCACTGATATCTAGTTGTCATCTTAATGCTCCTTATTCCAAAATAAGACAATGTCTGTATCTGTTGATCCCTACAAAATTTAGTATTTCTTCATTGTAAAAGTTAGTTTATGCTCATAGTCTTGGTTGTCAAATTTGGCTTTTCAGCAATATATGACAGGGGATAACAAAATTATATTTAAAGAGCAAACACCAGTTTAGTAGAAGTGCTCATTCTTCTTTTTTTTTCTTCTGTGTTTAATCCATTCCCAAACACAAAATAAAGAGGAAAAAAACCAACCAAACCAAAAAAATATTAGCGTAAGGAATGTATGCTTACATGCAATCTTATAAAAATATCCTTCATGGGGGCATGAAACGGTGTCAGACCTGTGTCTATTGGGTTTTCAGATCAATCATGATAAATTTTCCTTTATAATTAATTAAATTTACATCTCTATTTTTTGGTTATCAGATCAAGTAAAAGTAGTTAACCCTCCCTGGTATGGATCCTAACAAATGTTTTACATGAAATTAAACAGTATTCTCTTCTATTTTGCCATTTGTGAAGATTTTTAGATCACATCATGATCCCCCTAGAGTCTAATAGATTAGTCCCCCCTAAATCTAATAGCATGATTTTCTTATACTGAAAAAAATTCTATGCATAGCGGAAGAGAAAAGGAAAGCTGGGCAGCTTTCCCTTTAGCTTTCTACTTTGAAATTTCAGCTAGGAAATATATCTTGACCCAATACTTCAAGATTCCCCAGGTCAGATAAGACATCATAAAAGTCTCCATGTAATTTTTTTTTCCTGTTTCATTTTGTTACTCTACTATAACGGCTTCCATAGAAAATCTCAGATTCAGCAGCAGATAACGAGTGAAAAAAGTTATTTCTAGTACATATTATATACTATATGTGTAGACCAGTAACGAAAAAGTGATATTTAAAATGTCCGTATATCATTATTACTGCATTTTTGCTGCCTCCATGGATTCATGACACAGTATCCAGCACACAAGAGCATCAGTGATGAGAGCTCTGTTGTGGTATCATAATGAAAACTCTAATCCTGGCAATAATAATAGAAATGATTTAAAGGTTGCTTAGTAGCACCTTAAGGAGTGCCATGTAACTCAAATTTCCTTAATAGAGATACAGATATGCTACATTTTATCTGTATGCATTTATTGCTTAGACCATTTTTTAAGTGCTATAGATACTGAGAAGTGTACACTTACAGATTAATAGCTAGATCCAGTGTTAAGACCACATGACTTCCACCAGGGAACAATAAAACTTCAAGGAGGAGATTATAATGAGGTAGAGAGATATTATGGGCATTATTTACTGTATGCTATAATGTGTTATTATCTTGTACATAAACAAAGGTGTACTCATTATTTTACTGTTCCAAACAAAGGGAAAGCACAAGAGAGGCTGATGACTTGGGCGCTGCCAGAAGCATCTGTGAGAGATTTAAATGGCCCTGTGGAGCACCAGCAACCAGGAGAATGGCAGGCAGGGTGGGCAAACAGGGACTGAGAGGCCACAGCAGCTTGTGCACCATTACACACAGAAGGGTGTGTGACAAGGGCTGTGCAC
Source organism: Ammospiza caudacuta (assembly GCF_027887145.1). Classification (NCBI taxonomy): domain Eukaryota; kingdom Metazoa; phylum Chordata; class Aves; order Passeriformes; family Passerellidae; genus Ammospiza; species Ammospiza caudacuta. Next base: position 73,870,759 of record NC_080594.1, read on the forward strand.
GCTGGGCAGCAGGTCCAGAGCCCCGCAGGGGAGGGCTCCACATCTCTGCCATAGTGGTGGGCACTCACCTTGGAGCAGAAACCAATGGCTCTACACAGAAGGCTCCTGAGATGTCTGGAGATCAGGCAAGGCCCCAGAAGACTGGAAGAATATCTACCTCCTTATGCCTATCTACAAGAATGGGCATAAAGGAGGATCCACAAAATCATAGCCCCATCCGTCAGTCTTACTTCAGTTCCTGGGAAAGTTCTGGAATGCATGCTTATGTGGGCTGTTAGAAGTCTAATAAAGCATGAATGTCTGGGAAAAGTCAGAATGGATTCACCAATGGCAAATTGTGCTTGACAAACCTGTACATCTCTTATGACAAGGTATCCTGCTTAGTTGATGTAGGGCAAGTGGGGGGCACTGTTTACTTGGATTTCTCCAAGGCTTTCCATACGGTTTTCCACAGCTGCCTTCTAATGAAACTGATGCATTACCTGTCTGGGAAGCAGCTCTGTGGAAAGGGACCTTGGGGGTCCTACTGGATGAACAGTGTGCTGTTGTGGCAGAGAAAGCCAACAGGAAGCTTGATTACATTTAAAAGGACATCACCAGAAAAGACAAATCATTATCTCACTTCGCTGCTCAGAGCCTGCCAGGCCACACCTGGAATACTGTGTTCAATTTTGGCCTTGGCTCTGCAAAAGAGATGCGGACAGGCTGGAGAGGGTCCAGAGAAGGACCACAAAGATGATCAAAGAAATGAGAAGCCTGCTATGCAAGGAAACACTGACAGAACTGTGTCTGTTCTGCCAAAGACTTTGCCACCATGTTCCAGTTTTAAAAGGGTGACTAGAAATAAGAAGACTCCTTTTAAGAAAGGAGTCACTTGGTAAGGGATAATGGCTACAAATTACTCCTGGGGGGATTCTAAGTGGACAGAAGAGGAAAAATATTCAGAAGAGCAATTAGCCATTATAATCTCCCCAGCGGTGGCAATGTTGGGCACTTGTATGATTTAGCTGGCCAGGGTGTTGGGACATATTGTCTAGACCATACTTTTGACAAGAAAAGTTGGTCCAGGTGATCCCTTCCTACCTGGTATTTTATGATTGTATCAAACATTAAAGATTTCCCTGTACTGAATTTATATTAAATTCAGAACAAACATTGCAAGAATTTAATGTAATACTAGAACTTCAATTCCTTTTCTTTACTTTTAAGCAGCTTTGAGGCAAAATAGCATCTTCATATATATGGGTATTTTAACAAAAATGAGTGTATCCACTTGAATAAATAAAGAGCTAACCTAGTATTTGTTCATTCCTTGAATTAAAGTCCTGTTGATATTTGGAAATGTCATAACATTTTCAGGCTTTCAAACCTGTATGTTGTCTGATCTTGACTTCTGCTTTGGTATTATCAGACCAGAGTACAGTGAAAGAATCTGAGTAAAAAAAACTCTGTGTTCCTATACCCTGAAATAAACCTGTTTTTGTCTAAAAAGGTACAAATAGAATTGATCAAAAAAAAGTTTGGGTAATTATTTCCAACCTACAGCAATTCCCTACTGTATAGCAAGATGGATGCCACAGCTTTCAAAATTTTATTGGAAAAACAGAGCCATCAGAAAAGCCAAGGCACTTTCCTGGGAGATTTTGCTCATGCTTGTCAGTCTCAGCCAAGTAGGCATGTATTTGAAGTTGACTTTTTTAATCCCATAAAATCTATTTGAAGTGCTCAGGATACCCTTTCCTTTCCTTTTGAATAGAGGTATTGTCCATATTGTATATGAAGAAGTTTCTAATACTAACTACTATTGGAAACCCTTTCAATTTGATAAATTTGTATTTTAGATTAAAAACTATTCATTAGAAAAAAATCTAATTCTTCATCTCAAGAAAAATTTTCATATATAAGTCATAAAAACCTTAGTTTTAGTCGGAACTTTTCAACCTATTGAATGAAAACCAAAAGGATCTTGATCATTATTTCTTTGAGAAATAAATGAAACAATATAGTAAAAAAGCCACAGACAATCCAACAAAACCCAATAAACTTACCTCTCTGTTCCTCAAGTTATTAGGAAGAACAAGTTCTGATCAAGTCATTCAGTATGAGCTCAACCAATGCTTTTACAAATCTTGTCTGCAGTATAGATGAGAGTTATGGTGGCCAAAAGTGCCAGTCTGGCGCTTTAATCATGTGTCAGTCATTGTTTTATCAAGTTAAACGCTAAACTGTTTTTCCTGGGAGAACTGCAAAACTGGCTCCTACTTTATATCAAGTTTGAAAACTAGATAAGCTTTGAATAGAGGATGCTCTTCATATATCAAATTTTTAGTGGTGTTTGTAGGTTTGTTTATTTGTTTCAGAAGCAAGAAGAAACCTGTGCAAACTGATAACTATTTTATTTTAGAGCTATGCTCTAAAGTCAAGTTCTATTTGGTCTAGAGTAAGAATTTTTCCACTTGTAATTCCATTTGATATTTTTTTCTTTTTGTGTTTTTTTTTTTTTTTTACAAAGTTGTAACCAATTAGAATTATCACCTTAAAAGTAGCTGAAAGGGTTGAACACCAGAATCTTTAGAGTTGGGATTTACCATCAGACTTCTAAGATTTGTTTTCATGGGAAATACATGGCTTTTGGAAGAGAACTTTCAATTTGTTTTATAATACTGAGCCAACACTTAACATAGGAAAGATAATAAAACCAAATTCTTTGGCTTTGTGCCATTATTTCTGAGCTATGAGCAAGTGAAACCATTTACTGCCAAGTTTAAAGGAGGAGAAAGAACAAATGTATTTATCAGCCTCAAGCAGAAATAAGCTGTAGGGTTTTGCATCATTATATTAATTTCTAGATGAAAATCCACAATAATAAAATTTGAAAACATAGTATAGCAGACATAAATTGCATCTGAAATATTTATTTTGGACAAATGAAATATAATGGTTACTAAAAGACAAAGTGAATTTGTGTATTGTGTCTGTCACCAACTTCAAGAAAGGGATTTTTCAAAGCAGGGGGGGGTCTGGTTTTTTGTCTTTAATAGGCATTGATCTGAATTTGATTTTTACCCCTAATTTTGTACAGATGACATTGCTTTTTTCCAGGTTTCCCAAAGAAACTGTGAGGCTACAAATGGAAGGAAAAGGATGAAAAATATGAATAATTAATTTTTGTGCAAAGGAGAATTTATCCTTGTCTGCTCATTATGAAGATTCTGAAAGAGGTTCACTTTTTTGGTCTCACATGTGCTTCTCACAGAAGGCACCTTGAAACCTTGCTGCTACCAAAGCCTTGCCATGCAATCCCAATACAACAGAAATTAACCATTTAGAGGGTCATGTGAATAATTAGCCTAGGACAGCAGCAAGCTGAGTTAAAGATTTTGGAGGATTTCATAGCAATGAAAAGGCCTTGGCTCTATGCTAACACTGCTCAGCAATACCAAAAACATCTCTATAATCATCACTGCATTCAGCTCAAATCCAAACCAAAGATCAATTAGCCATATTATAGCCACTGTGAAGAAAATAAACTCTGCCTCAGCCAGAACTACAACAGTGCTTTACAAGAGCATCCCATGACTTCATTGGCATTGCGGCAGAGATTTAAATAGATAATATAGGTGTTTTATAAAGCAACCTTTGAGGTCTTCAGACTCCTGTTGCTTAACCTCCCTTTTGTATTCCTCAGTTGAATAAAAAAAACCAAAAACAAACAAAAAACCAACCAAATGAAATCCAGCCAACAAATGAACAAGAAATATGAATCTCTTTCTTGGCACAAAATAACACTGCAATCAGTGTTGCTCTGGCTTCTACCATGTGAGAACAATACAGTATTGTCCTATGTTTGCACTCAGTTATTAGTCACTATGGTGTGAGATCTGCTATATTAAATGTTAAATAAAATAATTTAAATAGCAGAGTTTTTTGACAGAACCAGGTATAAAACCAGTACCTAGTAGAATATTTTAAGTAGTGTAAGTGGAGAAAACTCTTTTAGAAAAGAGGTCAACATCAGGTGCTGTGAGGCAGCAAGAGCCACCTTCTCTCTTGCTTCAGTTGCAGCCACAGAAACACTGCTTCTTAAACCTGTAGTTTTATCAGGAACATCAGCAAAGTAAATAAGATACCTCTGAAAATGGATCATGAGTGACAGTTTAATGGTACGCAGGAAGACCTAAGACCTTTGCTACTCTTGAAACCTGCTGTGGTTGCATGCAGATGCTTATAGTGGTTATTATACTAAAACTCATGACAATCAGCACTGCAGCAGAAGCACTGCTAGCGGAGCAAAAGCTAAACTACAAAGCGGGCTGCTTTTGTGGGGCAGACTGATATTTCCTTCATGCTAGCAGAAGAGATACTTTAATTTTTTTTGGGGGGGATGAGTTTTGGGCGGAGTCTTTTGGTAATTCTACTGAAATTTAATAATCACATCATCATACAAACCAAGGAATATTAGATTTAAAAAGAAATATATTTAAAAATAAATAGATTTAAAAATAATATTTTTAATTTATAAATTATAAATAGAATGCAGAAAACAATTGAAATATGAGCCTTTGACACAATGGATTAATTTTAGAATGGCATTTATTTAACCTGTGGAGTGGTAGAGAGGAGAGGGAAAGTGATGGGAGAGAGAGAGAGAAAGAGGACGAAGAAGAGGAAAAGGGATGGGAAGGCCATGCCGAAGTTAAGATGCATTATTAAAGCCTATGTGTAAAAATAAAGAGAATATATATATAATAATACATCTTAGGAATAAAATAATTAGTTCTGTAGTCATCTTTTTTCTCATTTTTAATGAATGTATAGACACAAACAAAACTTAAAAGAAAAGTGATATGAATGAGGAAAATATCACTGATCTAGAGCAATTGCTGCTGAGAGCCCTTGGTCTGACAGGTAGTTCATCAGATGGTGTCTGGCTCATTTCTCCAGTCTGTACTATGACATGGCTGAACTTTCTGGGTCTGAGCAAAACCTGTTGGGTCTTTTATTCTCTTTTTTGTTGTTGTTTTTTTTTGTTTTTTTTTTCAGTAAAGCATCACAAGCTGGTGAAAAGGAGACAGAAGAAAAATGGCCCTTTTCTCCTATATGACATTTACTCTATAAGAAAAGACAACAGTGAAACTCAGTGTTTCTTACTCTTATTCTTATGATTAATTGAGTAGTTTCAAGTTGTTCCCACTCATCAGCCAAGGTCAAGATATAGCAGGAAGTCCTAGTAGACTCAAAGAGGGTCCCAAGTAAGTGAAGACATCCACTTTTCAATCCTCCTGAAATTTTCCAATCTTCAATTTTTCCTTTTATGAGAATTCTCAAATTTATGAGAAAGAGAAGGTCTTATTATTTTATCCAGTGCAGACCTACTTTTCATACCCTAACTGTCAGAGTTTTTACTTTTTAAGAGCAATCTAGATAGAGAAGATATAAAATTAATAAATATTATGTAGATACAATTAATAGATATTATATAGATATAAATATTTTGAATTAATATTAATTATTATAAATAGATATTATTATTTTTAATTAATATGTGTTGCTTCTAGCTCTGCCTCTCTTCTGAGACATTGAATGCATTCCCAATTCTGCTGTCTGTGTTGTCTTTTTTTTCCAGATTTTTCGTCACTTCTGTTTCATTATATTTACTTGGGATATTTTAAAAATTTCCTCTTTTTTGTGCATAGTCCTCTTTGAAGATTGAGTCTTCATACACAATGAAATATATCCTTTAACTCTCTGTGACAGCAAGGCATTAACAAAGTTTCATGTTCTGTACTTCTACACATAAACTAAAACCTAATTCATTGTTTATCTAGCTTTCAGTATTTCTAATCTTAGATTTCTTCTTAAAATTTTTAGACCTCCTCCTAAGTTTGCTCAGTGCTTAAACAATAGCTTAGAGGAATTAGCAAGACAAACAATACTGTGTGAGAATTCCAGCTGTGCATGCTATTTGAGAAAGCTTGTAATTACAGTAAGCCTAAATGATGAATCAGTAATGTTCAGAAGAACAAAGACAGCAAATACTGTGTTACTTTCAAATACTGTGTTACTTTCAGCTGTCATCTAATTTTGTACAGAACAGAATAAATTTCTCCTACTGACCCCATGCTCCTGCTAAGTCTTGAGCTCTTCTACAGCTCATCATGGAGTATATTGATCAGGACTGCCATCTCAGTGTTATGCTTAGAGTTTAGACATGATATGGGGGTTCAGCTGCAGCCTTATGCAAGCCCATTAGTGAAGGAATGATGGAAAAGTCACATGATACTTCCTTTAGGAAGCATGGAAAGACAGACGATGATCCTACATTAGACAGCTGGTCTTGCAGAGAAATGCAAGATAATTAATGTGTGGGAATTGATGGATTCACATTTAGTTTAATTGTGTTTGAGAAGCCTGTATCTCATAAAAATATTTTAATGAAGATCAGAGAGCATAACAGTCTGTTTTAAGAGACTGTTTCTATCTGTGCCCTGGGTGAGAAGTCTCTCAATCCTAAACAATAGCTTCTAGAGCCAGAGTGTAAAAGCCATAACCTGAAAAAACTCCGAAGACATTGACAAAAAGTCAATAATATACTTTGAGGATACTGTAGCATGAGAAGTTCTTAAAGTGTTCCTTTTCTGTTGGATTGCCAGCTCTCTGTGTTAGATGTAGTCTGCCTAAGAGCAAAAGGCAGCAGCTGCTGGCAGAGTTGTAGTGTGGGGATGGTAGCAGAGGGAGAGCAGCACATGAAATTCAGGCTGTTGTAGCAAATATTCACAACCATAATATTCAAGTCAAGTGTCAGTACAGGAGAAAGCAAGCAACCAGCTGGCCTCAGAATTGCTTCACCAAAGGAAAAGTCTGTTAATAATGAATTATGTCTTAGGAATCAAATATGTTCTGTCTACCTTTAAATATTTTCTTTTCCCCCTTCATGAAATATTGTTTGCTTAAATAACTGACTTCTGTTTGCAGTAGAAGAAAAATGATCTTCACACTGTATAGTTTAGTCCTCTGATGTCTTTGGGTGGAGTCCTGAACCAGTGCTTTATCAGCTACTCAAATTACATTAAAATTGTGTTTGTTGCCAATCAAGTATTGGCAGAAAGGTTACAATTACTTTGTACGCAAAAAAGGGACGAGGCTGACTTTTTTCCCATTCTATTTATTTGTAAATTTTTTTATTATTATTAATATATTAGCAAAAATGCCTTTTCATGAAAACAACAAACTGGCAGAGATGTGAGAAGAATAGAACAAGGTGTAAATAAAAAAAGTTAAAATCTAAATATTATGCTAATTAAATGAGAAACAGAATACTGCCAGCAACTGCTTGCTCCCCATTGTTGTAGAAAATGATAGTAGTGACTGGAATTGAAAGGAGGAAGATGCTGTAAATGAAAAGACACACAGGTGGTAAAATGATTAATGTTGCATCTAAACAGTACAGGTGTCTGGCATTTCTTGAAATGCCCAAGAAATAAATGGGATATATATTCTCCTTGACAGGAAGAGGAAAAGTTTGTGCTTGATTCTCCATCTCAACAAATGAAGTGTTGAATGAACTGTTCTGTTGATTTATTATAGTGGTATCAGCTAACACTGTTATTGAAAAATTTCCCTCGGTATTTTCTGTATGAGCCACGGTTTCACATATTTCCTCTCTAACCATAAACATTTAAATTTAGAATGCACTGCATTCAGTCTGGTAAAGCAGATGGACATGAGAGATCTCTGATATAGCTAATTCTGCTCTGTCTCTGTCTCTGTCTCTCTCTCTCTCACATTGTGGTTTAACCCCAGCTGGCAACCAAGCCCCACCCAGCCACTCGTTCACCATCCCCATGATGAGCAGGATGGTGGAGAGAATCAGAGGGATAAAAGTGAGAAAACCTGTGGGTTGAGATAAAGACAGTTTAAAAGGTAAAGCAAAATGCGCACACAAACACACACAAAATAAAACAAGGAATTAATTTACTTCTTCCCATGGGCAGACAGGTGTTCAGCCAGCTTCAGGAGATCATGGTCCCATCATGTGTAATTGTGACTTGAGGAAACAAATGCCGTCATTCCGAACATCCCTACTTCCTACATCCCTCCTTCCTGCTTCCCTCAGCTTTATATGATGAGCATGATGCCATAGGGTATGGAATATCCCTTTGGTCATCTGGGATCAGCTGTCTCAACTGTGTCCCCTCCCAGCTTCTTGTGCACTCCCAGTCTCGTTGCTGACAGGATGATATAAAAAACAAAAAAGGCCTTGACTCTATGTACAAAGCACTGCTCAGCAATAACCAACTAATCTCTATATTATTGATGTTCTTTTCAGCATTAGCACAAAATATTAACCTGTGAAGAATATTAGGCCTACAGTAGCCAAAATCAGCACATATGCAAAGCAAAATATTAATCCAAAGCTTGCATATTTTCTTATCATTTGTTTTTGTAATTATTTGATTTAGAGGATCTTGATCTTGTTCTTCTGCTCCAGATCAATAGGTGCATCAATATTTATTTAGATTTTAGTACAGACCATAGTCCTCTTCCAATGACTTACTCATCTGAACAGTTTTGCTTCTGTTGTTTCATCATGAACGGTCTGGAACTCAGCCACTTGGGAATTCTGCTAAGGGAAGTTAATCTCCACCACACTTTCTAAAAATTCATATGCTTGAGAAAAATTGCATCACTTCTTGGTTTTACTAGTCCATTTTGAAAAACAAACTAGCAAACTACTATAACAAAACTGTTCTCTGGTACAGAGTAGCTTGAAATTTCACTGAGAAATAAGTAATTCACAGATGTAGATATATGTTAAACCTGCCATCCATTATTATTGTTGTAGACTCACAAAAAGTGTGCATTTCTATTTTTCTATTCAACAGCATAGAAAATTAACTTTTGTTAGGAATATTGTTATGTGAAAATAAATGGAAATCTTGGAATAATTCATGAACCTGGCCTGATAAGTCTGCTAATGTAATTGTCATTTGCCTGTGTAGTAGACAAATATTTCAGAGTATTAGTATTTCAAACAAAAGTTATTTGTATTAGGTTCGTTTGGTATTTTGTAGTGAGTTTGTTGTTTATTTGTTTGTTTTTCTAATAAGACATCTGTTCCCTTTTTCGATAAACCTTTAATATGGAGTGTAATGCCAAGAGCTGGGAGTTCATTTATATGTTTTGCGAGATTTTCTTTCTATCCAGGTTCTGTTAGTTTCTCATAGAAACAGGAAGGGAGGGAAGGAAGGAGGGAAGTGGTGGAAGGAAGTGGTGGAAGGAAGTGTCGGAAGGAAGTGGCGGAAGGAAGGAAGTGGCGGAAGGAAGGAAGTGGCGGAAGGAAGTGGCGGAAGGAAGTGGCGGAAGGAAGTGGCGGAAGGAAGTGGCGGAAGGAAGTGGCGGAAGGAAGTGGCGGAAGGAAGGAAGGAAGGAAGGAAGGAAGGAAGGAAGGAAGGAAGGAAGGAAGGAAGGAAGGAAGGAAGGAAGGAAGGAAGGAAGGAAGGAAGGAAGGAAGTGGCGGAAGGAAGTGGCGGAAGGAAGTGGCGGAAGGAAGTGGCGGAAGGAAGTGGCGGAAGGAAGGAAGGAAGGAAGGAAGGAAGGAAGGAAGGAAGGAAGGAAGGAAGGAAGGAAGGAAGGAAGGAAGGAAACTATTAGGGTTTTGCTCAGAAAGGTATATTGTTTATTCTGCTCAGAACCTACCAGTATCTTCTGGGAAAAAGTTGTTAAAATGCTTCATTTTAACAGTTTGTTATTTAAAAAAAAAAAAAAAAAAGCAAGCTTGTTTTTATTAAGAAAATTAATTGAATAATTGATTATAGGCACATTTGATGAAATAGATATGTTCTAGCAAAACAGTATTTTAATCCATATATTACTTTCCAAAGACAAATCTCTCCACACAGACATTTTAAATAACTTATTTTTCTAATATTTAATAACATTTTTGATTTATTTGGAATGTATAATTATTACCGCGCCTGAGTGGGTCGCAGCTGGTGAGAGAGAGACGGTGGATCTTGTTTCTTGATCAGAAGGCTTGATTTATTAAGATATTATATAATACATTATTACTATACTAATAGAATATAGAGAGAGGTTTGCAGAGCAGCTAGGCTAGCTAAGAATAGATAGAAAGAATCTATAACAAAGTTGTGTTCAAGGACTCAGTCCCCTGGCTTGCACTGGTGATTGGCCCTTAATTATAAACATAGAACATGAACCAATCACCAATCAAAATAGGTGCCCCTGTTGCATTCCCCAGCAGCTGATAATAATTGTTTACCTTGTCTTCTGAGGCCTCTGGCCTCCCGAAGACACAGAAATCCGAAAGAAAGGATTTCTGTGAAGAAATGTCTGCGACATATAATGGTATCTATATTTGCCAATATAACAAATGCACTCTCTAGATACAACATTTTTCTCTAACATGCACTGAAATAAGAGTTTAATTGATAATGCTAATTAATTTTAATGTAATACTAATTCCTTGTTATTTAAAAAGAATCTCTACCACTGCTCAATTTTTGAAGTAGCTCATCACATATACCCTGTTTACAAAAGTCCTGTGAAATATCTGTTAGTGTTATTTTTTCATAAGGATGATGAAATTTTCATCCTGTTATATTATATAATCTCTAAGTAGGAAGCTCTTCATAACCTTGCTATTGTTAGTCTCATTAAGTCTTATAATTAAAAACCTTTAAATATAATGATTGACAAAGGAAACCTGCTGTGAGAAAATGACAGATGCCAGCAGAGCTTTCAATCAATATAATTGTGAGAGTTTAGTGCACAGTCCTTTCTAGAATTGTCATTTGCTGACTTTGATATTTGATAGGGGTCCCCTTTCATTACTTTATTCCCCAACAGCAACCACATACCTCGATACTGTCCTGACCCACATTTTTCTTGACAGTTATCCTGGTTGCTTCGTGCTAGTGGCAAAGTAAACTGAATCACTGCCTCTGGACTCCAAGCTTCTTCCAATCTACTGAGCAGATGGTTTCACTATAGCTTTGTCTAACATTTTCAGTTTAAACCCAAAACATTTTGGAAAACAAGGCTAACTTTTTGGCTATACTGTCTCTTTTTTTCCTTTTTTTTTTTTTTTTCCTTTTTCTTCTCTGGTTTTAGGACACAAAACTAGCACAAATCAGTATATTTCAGTTTATACTTCATTATGCTTGATTGAACTCATAGCTCTTTTTTTTTTAGAGTTTTCCTTTTGTATGTGGGGGGAAGCAAAATTTACCTATTGACACAAAAAACAAGTGCAGCTTTTGGTGATGCTCTGATGTCACCAACTCTGTAGAAATCTGACTTTAAAAAAATTAGCTAATTAATATATTAGATACTAAACCAAATCCAGGTTCAGTCACAGGCCTTTTGAGACATTTGAGTGAAGGCACATGGTCACAGATTCATCTTAGCCAGGTTTATGCTCTCATTATCCTTGTGTTTGTGACTGCAGTGTCCTGCCATAGCCCACAAAAAGAGACTGGTTCTTCAAAGAGATATAAAATTGGCTTAGGAAGTTTCTGAAAGTTTGTCTAGATTGCAGAATTTCTGAACATATTCACAAACCTTATTGTGACCTGCAAGATATGCTATTAGACTGCATCGAGCAGTCTTTATCTAAGTAATAAATGCACACTCTATGCTTGTACATCCTTCTCATATTAAATCCAAAACATATCACTGTACCACTTACTAAGAAGAAATTCAATTCTATTACAGTGGAAAACAAAAAAACTCTAGGAGTTATGTGATATAAATTATATGAGCATTTAGGTGTTGACAAGGTACTAATAAGACAACTATTTAAGAGTGTTGTGGCAATTTTTCTTAGTAATATTTCTGGAAAGCTACAGGGTATTTATGAGCTAGTATCCTCTTTGTATAAAATATTTAGGTGTCAGTTTTTAAATCATGATTGCAAGTAATTCACTGTAAAATGACCTACACAAATATGATCAAATCCTAGTGCTATTATCCACACATCAGGGATAACACAATGGGAATCACAATCCCTCCATCTTACATTTCACTTCAGAATTTTGCAGAATTTACTCCATTAATTACAGATACAAATCTTAAGCATGACCTTATGGGACTGAGGTGAAGACTTATATAATTTTTAATTATCCTTTCACTGCAAATAGTAGATTGAGGAGACTGTTTAGTCATGGCAGTCAGGGATAAATAATTCACTTAATCACCCTCTCAATAATCAACAAAACTTGTCTTCTGGACCATTAAAAAAAAAATCAAATCAACAGATAGGAACCTGAATAGTAGACAACAAAGACAAGATCTGTAGCCTAAAACATTTCAATGAATCTTTTGTCTAGCTTTCAGAGAGATGGCACATTAGTTTATGTTATGAAAGGGTTTGGTATGAGCTGAGCATGGATTTGAGCATCATTGCCATTTTTAGACAGTAATACTGAATAATTCTTTACTGTTTGTATTGGTGTAAAGGGGAAGATGTTAGCCTGCAGGTGTGGCAGAGGGAACACGAAGATCAGAGCCCAGGAAAGAGAAGATGCTTCATGACCCAGGAGATACTATAGCTAATGGAGAGCATAAGCTAGAGGAGATTTTTTTCCTGACAGGATCTGTAGCATGTGTGAGAACCCACTATAGAGCAGATATTTTTTTTTCTGAAGGACTGCAGCTCATGGAGAACCTACAGTGAAGGAGAGGAAAAGTGTGAGGAGAAAGGAGAAACTGAGAGAAGCTGTTATGGACTGACTACAGCCCCCATTTCTTATTCCCTGCAGTGATCAAGATGAGGACAGAAGAATCAGGAGCAAAGAAATGAAGCTGAGATTAGAAAAGAGTGAAGGAAAGCATTTTGTCTTTTTCGGTTTTCCATGACTCAAATTAATAATTGTATTTTCCTTTCAATAGCTTAATTATTATATTAATATTCCTCTAGTAAAATCTATTTTTCCTGCAGTGTCAAACTTGCAATCTCTTCATCTTTCAATCTGTGACCTTTTCCTACTTGTTTGTCTTATTTGCTCCTGCTGTCATGCTAGGGGAAGATGTGAACAAGCAGCTGGGTGGGAATTTTGTATATAATGGAGATGGTCTGGATAATTTTCCCTCAGAAGATTTTGTTTGCATTTAGAAACTTTAAAGACACTTTTACCCATTTTTTCCATCTCCCCTTTGTGCCCCACTTTTAGTTTTCAGCAAGTATATACATCATGGTGAATAAACCCACCACCAATAGTACCTAAAGGAATATTTTCTAAGTTCCAGTTCTGAAGCAGTTGAAGAAATACATGTAAAATGTATTCTGCTTTGCTCTGTCAGAGACATGCATCTGATTTGGACTGTTCTATCTTCCTACTTGTGCATAAAAAATGCAAATAACTTCACTTTAAGGTGTAAGAATAATAATACCTCATTAATATTGTTGCCTGCGTGCTTAAATACTGAAGCTTAAAAACTGAAGTAGTTTAAGATTTAGGCAAATATATTGAGTTTAAGAAGTTAGCAGGATCATAATTTTTAGAGCAGCATGTTCATGCCACTGTATGTGAGATGGTGTTACCATTTCCATTTTAAATAATTTAAGCGGTTTTAACTCAGCAAGAGAAAAATCAGTAGTCTTACTGCATTTTAAAGAAATTATTATGCTTGTGGCATCTTCCAGGCTGAAGGGAGCATATGATAAAATTTGACATTTTCCTCTAGGGGCTTTAGTAAAGAATCTAGACATTCAGCTTTAACCAGACAATTTAAAAAGGTTTCTAAATACTACTTTAAATGTAAAGTTTATTTAAATGTGATGCAGTTATGTTCCAGGATAGGATGATTTTGAATGTACTTCTACAACATACACTGCAATGACTACCACTATTTGTCAAACAATGAATGATAATAATAGCGTTACTCAGAGGACAAGAGAGAAGTCACAGGAAGGAAAGGATATTTATTGTCATCCAGGAATCATGAGTGTGCACTAAAAAGGAGAAAATATAATTCCAAGGCTTTAAAAGAAATACCCAAAAAACACTTAAATTTTGATTTATTTGTGTACTAGTAAAGAGTCTTACTGATTTCTTCTGAACTATGCATTTGGCTGAAGCAGACATTTAAAGAATTCCTGGATTTTTTGCTGACAGTGAGATATTTTCAGTATTCTCATTCATCTTTCCTAAAGGCTGGAACCAAAAGGGAAAAAACAAATCAAGAGAAATTGAAGAATGAGTGATTGTCTGGCAAGCAGGTTTCATGCCTTGGTCTACTTTTTTAACAAAATGAGCTAGAAATTAGAAACACTTTAAACAGCGTAGAGACCTTCTTAAACGCTGAAGATTCTTCTGGAGCCATCTAAAGTTCAGTGATATGAGTTCTGTATTTGATTCTAAACCCCAGTTTTTTAAATTCTCACTTTCTTTCATCAAGGCTCTGCAGCAGGATTAATGAAGTTAAAGTTAATATTGAGAACTTGATTATGACTGTTGAGAAACAAAGCTGGAGTGTTTTGCAGTGGATGAGTTATCATTGCTCAAATGCTACCTGTGTCATTAAAACAATGACACTGACTATATCACAGTTTCTGGATTTAAACTTGACTTTTATTCTTTTTTTGGTCCCTACAGTGTCAATGATTATACAAAAATTGTGCCTACAGTGCTCTAAAAGAGCAGCAAACACTTCAAGTAAACTTTGCATTAGGTAAATACTAGGATAAAAAAAAAAAGCCCCATAGTGGGCATATCTAGCCTTCAGAAAACATGAGCAATTACTACACTATTCTACGTTTCTTATGAGAGGTTTTAGTTCAGGAAACATCAGGTGTTCTGTTTTTGTATGATTGGTTTGCAGCTTTTCCCTCTCTCCTAAAGAGACGCTGCACAATCCCATTTTTTGAAACACCCTTTGTTTTGTCTTAAAGCCCAGTCAGTTTTGTCCACTTGGTATGCCCACATCACTTGAAGTGCTATTGTATAAAAAATTTAAGTTAATCCAATCTATTGAAATCAGCATGATCAGATAAGAGGTTTTAATTTGTAGACTTGATGAAGAGCTTATTGGGTATCCTCAGAAAAGTTTTGCAGACCCTGGGAGGTTTGTAGTGCCAAGTTCTTGCACATGTTGTAGGTGAACCACCTAAGGAGCTAAAGGGGCACACATGCCTTGAACAAAATAAAGCTTTTAAGGTTTTTTTTCATTTTTCTCCCATAACATCCTATTGAGCCTTGAAAAATAGCTGCTGCTTGCTTTATTTTTGATACAGTACTCTGTCTCACTGTAATTATATCTGGAATTTTATCCTCCACAGTCTTTGAAAATCTCTAACCATATTTCTTGTTTGTGAAATAATCATCCAGGTTTAGGGTTTTAATTTAACACTGCTTTTGTACTTTTAGAAGCACTCCATTTCTAATCATAATACATAGAGCTGTGATTTAAGTATCTACTCCTCTTACAAGAAAGATTACTATAATGTTAATTTGCCTAGTGTGCAGACTGCTGTTAAGCATATAATATAGATTTTAATATCCTATTTAACCTGATTGATTTTTCAGAAATAACTATCTAATTATAAACAAACTCACAAGAAATGGTTTTCTCAATTTAAAAAAGTACATTCTCATCTAGCCCTGGCTTTAGGAGCATGGCAGCTAATTTCTAACAATGCTCGTTGATTCTAACCTGACTCTGATTGTTACTGTTAAGCCTTACATTTCTAGGGAAGGTTGGAAAGGCAATTATTTGAAAAAATAGTAGTAACAAAAAAAGGGAAACAAAGGAGATTTAGGTTTGGTCAGTAGATGGCAGTAAGAGCTAGCAAGAAGCCTGTAGGCTCAGTTTAGACCTTTAGCACGTTAATCATACATACAGCAAATTCCACAGTACAAGCTGACAAAGACCTTGCTTTGCTACAATCAATCTTTATTCACCACTAGATTACAGTGGTTAGATATACTTGATTGCCTCAGATTCAGGATAAAGCTTATAAAAAACTATATATGTAATCGGCTTAAATTTTTGCTATTGTATTTTAGATTTTGTTTTTATTTTAAACCAAGCTTTGCATGAAATTGGTTTATTCTTATCTCTGCTATGTGACCAGACAGTCCATCTGTCACCTTGACTGAGAAGTTGTTATTTTAATGTTTGGCTCAGTAAATGTTTAAAGTGTCATTCTATTATTTGCAAAGGGAAGTATGCAGCTAATAGACTGTGGTTGAAGGAGAACTGTCTTAGCTCACTTGTCTTTATTCCAAGACTTTTACTGCTGCATGTCTGTGCTATAAGCTGAAATAGCACCACAATTGTGAACTAAATGCTGTATTGCACTGCCGAATCCATTTTGTACAGCTCTATTCTCTGGTCTCATTTTCTATTTCAAAAAGTCAGAATGTATCAAGGATGTTCACTTTGGAAAGGTAACAGTACAAACATTTACCGAACACACACTTGACAACAGGAGCTGCATATGTATATTTCAAACAAAAAGGAAAAATGTGGAATAATGATGCAGATTTTTTTGCATTTCATTCTATAATGAAAAAAAAAATATTTAGAAATGTATATTTAGGTTTGTGCAATCTTGCAGATTTGAACTGCTTAGTTTATATGAAATTGAATTCCGTGTTATATTTCTTTATTTGGCTCTATTTTTGCAATCTATGTACTTGTGTAGCACTTCCATGACGTTTGGTTATTTAACAGCCCTTTCTCCATGAAAGAAATATCTGTTAGTTCTCTTCATTTAGTTATGCAAATATGCAAAATAAAAGAAAATGTAGTCCCAAACCATCTTGCTGCATGCAGTAGTGCATTGTATTTTCACATAATAACACCTAAATAACATTCTGTAAGATTAAATAAAAATACAAACATATCAAATGTTAGAATAGAAATTATTATTATTGTTCTATTCAGTTATAACTAAAGAGGTTGATGTGAGGTACAAGAGAGAAAATAATTACCTTGGGGAGAAGGTCTATTGAAACACACACACACATAGATAGATACATAGACTAGACAGATAGATAGATAGATAGATAGATAGATAGATAGATAGATAGATAGATAGATGTAATTAGAGATGGTGACAGGATAAGAATTCTTCTAGTACTTTTTCAATATTAGGACTCTCTACAGGGCTTCTCAGTACCTGCCTTTTCTGTTTGATGCTTCCTTTAAAAACTCAGCTGCCACAGTTCAAATGCAGATGCACAAGTGAATGAGCATCTTCCCCAAACCCCTCTCCCTGGGCTTCAATGCTGTTTTACATTCTGCTGAAATCAGCTGAAGTGTGTCATACTGGCATAGAAAGAAAGCAACAGGTGGTGATTTCAGATTTCCCAGGTGAGGACTGCAATCAGTTGATCAAACTGCAATTTCTTTTTACTCCGGGGTAAATACAAATACATTTGGATTGTTCGTCGGGGTGTTGTTTCACTGGGGTCCGGTTACTTCTGACATCATCAGCTTAAAACACATCTCCTATAAAAGCAGATTATGTTGTCCTTTTGCCAAGGACATCCACATAAGTCGCAGTATTCTGTGCTTGCCTTGGCTGTAGAAAAATCATTTGCTTTAACTCTTTGAGAAATAAATATATTTTACTGACAATTCTTCATTCTAACATCTGTGAATTGTTTGTTTTTCTTTATTGTTTTATTTGTCAGTTTCTCATTAAACAGAGAGTTCCTTAAAAAAAAAAAAAAAAGACAAAATCAAAATAACCTTGCTGATCAATTGCCGAAGAAAACACACAGTAGAATTTTACTAAAACCTGTGATTTATTAATTGCAAGTATAAGCAGTACTGAGGAACCTGTAATATAATACTTTTGTGTTTGTTCATTTTGGGTTTTGTTTATTTGTTTGGGGTTTGTT
Organism: Ammospiza caudacuta; assembly: GCF_027887145.1. NCBI lineage: Eukaryota > Metazoa > Chordata > Aves > Passeriformes > Passerellidae > Ammospiza > Ammospiza caudacuta. The sequence goes on from NC_080594.1 coordinate 73,888,632, forward strand.
ATATCTGGAGTTTTGTTTGTTTGCTTGTTTTGGGGTATTTTGTGATTTCTTTTTCCAAGTGATTGGTAGGCTATGAAAATCTCTATTCATTTTCTTGATTAATACAGTAAAGTATTACCTTTTTTCTCCACCAACATGAAGGTTGACATAGACAACATTTCAAAGAGAAGAATGATAAATATGTATAGTAGTTTTTGACAAAACTGTTGATGCTGGGCTAAAAAAGAGGCATGAAATACCATAACAATATCAAAACTTTGTAGGAAGATGCTATCATTTTGGGTTTTTTTTTCAATTTGGGGGTTTTCTGTAAGCCTGATTGTTTTTTAAATTTGTTTTACACCATCAGAATGTCTGAGGCCTGAGTCTCTTTAAGAAAATGTAAAAGTCTCACTAATACCTCTCCTGAATTTGTAATCACAGCTTGAAATTGGTTGGAATTGTGAAGGTCAGCAGATCAGAGTGCACTTCATTAAGTTTATATGAGCAAGAATAATCACATGGATTGAAATTTATTCCACATTATTAATTCAGAATGTAATCAGATAAATATGGGCTTAACAGCTTCTTTGTTTAACCTCAAATTCAGAAAGCTGTTCTGCTAGGTACTTGTTAGGATGGGGATATTTAGAGTCATCTTCTTCTCCATTGCAGGCTTTGTAAGGCAATATTATAATGTAGAATGCTTTGCTTGGGAAAAAGGTGTGTTTATGATGTTAATTCAATTCTCTTTAGTATCAGGACTTCAGAGCTAGTGACAGAATGTTGTAACAAGTTAATAATGTCTGAAAAGAACAAAGTAAATAATGACCTATAGTTCAATACTTTTGAATATTAAAAAGGTAAAGGACAGGTATCTCAAATCTGAAAACCCACCTTGAGTATTTGCCAATGAAAAAATGTACAGAAGAAAAGAGAGAACTGCAAGTACAAAAAGGCTACAGAGAAGTGATTTTCATGTAGCATTCTAAATCAAGGAATTAGTCTTAGTGTTCCTCTTTATTTCAATACAGTAAAACAACCAACTCACTATCAAGAAAACTGTTTTTTTTTAAATTAATGTTTAGCTATAAAGAGCATGAAACTATATAATTTTTTTGTCAAAGAGAAAAATATTTGAAGCTTCATTAGTGCTTCTGAGAAAATTATACAACTTTTTAATTAAACACAAAGGCACTTGCTGCAATAACCTCCTGCAATAACTTCATGTGACCCAACTGACAGTCCTTTATATACACAGTTCTTTGTGTTGAATGCCCTTGTTAAGACAGGTAACTTAGCAGTAGAAAATACCTTTCTCCACCTGTTGGCCAATGTATTCATCCATCATTTGTGAAATATACTGTCTTTGCTTTAGACAGAAAAATTCATTGTAATAGTGTATTGAAACCACTGTGACTTGTTAGGTTGTTACAAGACTTACAGGAACACAATATGGTATGTTGTGATTAATTATTTTTGCTTGTGGGTACCAGATCATCCAGGCTGCCTGCTTGCAAAAACAATTCTGTTTTAATTGGTATTCTCTGATGAAAAACAGTATGGCCTGGGTGTAGGACAAAAGTGGATAATAAAGCAGGTGACAAAATGAATTCAGATGGTCAACTGAATAAGTGGCTCACAATTCCTAGTGATGCCTCATAGGGATCAATAACAGGATCAGTAGCATTCAGCAACATTTATAAGGGCTAGCCTGCTCCCTCAATGAGCTTGTTGAAGATACAAAGCTGGGGGAAGCTGCTGACACCCTGGAACTTAGGACTGATACCCAGGGTGACCTGAACCTGAAGAAGTGAGCCAATAGAAGGGTTCTGAAGATCACCAAATGTAAATGCAAAGCCCTGCACCAGGGAAGAAAGGAGCCCCTGCGATAGTGCAGGATGAGGACTGGTGGGCTAGAAAGCCACATTTCTGAAAAAATACCCCGGCTCAACAATAAATTGAAAGAGTCAGGAATGTGTCCTTCTGGTAATGAAGGCCAAATACACCATGGGAAGAGCTAGCAAGAATGAGCCTAGTGGGCCAAAGCATGCCATTATTCCTTCCTAGCACTTGTGAGATTGCATTGGACTGATGATTCTGCCTTTGGGCTACCCATTCCAGGAAAGGCATTAACAAACCTGAGGGAGTACAAGAAGAGTCCACCAGTATCAGGAGCTGGAGCACATGAAGCAGAAGAAGATGAAGAAATTTGGTTTGTTCAACCTTACAAAGGGAAAGCTGACAGGGGGATCTTGTATTGTCTTCAAACCCCTAAGAAAAGAGTGTGAAGGAGAGTTAAACTTTTGTCAGAATTTCATAGCAGAAAAATGGGAGGCAACAGATTCAGGTTAGAATATGGAAAATTCTCAGCCAAACAAAAAATCAGAGGGGTCACTTTAACAGTGATCAAAAACCATGCTATATTTCCTGCATATACTGTGGAATATTAATCCTTTAGACACATTCAGAATTTGACTCTAAACAATGTTCTTTAGCTATATGAGTTTAAAATTCTTTCTATAAAGGGCTTAAATTAGAAATCCTTTGGAGGTACATTCTAAGTTTTAGAGAGGGAAACTGCATTTGCTGATTCTGCATGTGAAAACTTGGGTTGGAGGGAAAAAAGAGCTATTTCTTCTCCTCTGAACAAGAGAGATCCGAGTGAAGATGGTGAAGAGTTTTCAGAGGTGGGGTTTCAGAAATGCCAGGACAATGAAATTTTATCAAAAGTAAGTTCTATCTGTTTTTGTGAGCAGTAAACAGTCTCTAGTGAATTGAAACAACATATTTCCGTACTGTAAGTGACTCAGTAAGGCATAGGATATTTTAATTTTACTTTGTGATTAATGAGTTGCTTGTGAAGATCACACTTCTACATATTACTGAACTGCATTCTTAAAAGCTTTGGTGCATTGCTCTTGGCATTTATAATTACTACAAATATTATGAGAGCATGTCTCTCTTACATAAAGCAATACCATGTGTACACAAATATCCCACTGTTTGGTGTGCCAGGTTCAATAACAATTAGTCTGCACATAACTCCATATACATATAGTGTTGATATCTGGGAAGTTGAAATATCACATAAGGATAAGGAAGACTTAAAAAAAATTCAAGTTAGAATTGCAGTAGATTGAAAAGGTACATACTCAACTTTCTTGTTCTCTACCTTTTTATTGCCATCAGTCCTGGACATTTTTTTTTTTGCCTAAATGACATCTGAGACCCTTTAGGTATGCAAAGTATTCACCCAGAGCTCACAGGTATGAGAGAAGACTTAGAGGAAACTCATATCTTTCTGAGCAGCAACTTGAAATATGAAAGACTTCCCCATAGTGCCTAAAGCTACTCCAGATAAATATACTCAGGCAGCTGATTCTCGTCCTTCCTCTTCTATACTTCAAGTCTTATTTTAGATGTAAGCTCCTTAGAGGTCTTGGTTAGTTCTTTCAACTATTACTATTAGTTAAGCCACTGTGAATGTCTGAGATGGGAGATAAAGTTGCACAGCTTTCCAGTGAGATCAAGCCTGCTTTTGTCCATATTAGTTTGAAAAATCTCAAAGGCAAGATAATAGTGTCTTTCCAGAACACACTCTGCAGCCTGTTGCTGTCAGAGCAAATGCTTCTAACAAAATGGTGGGAGATGGGACCTCAGACTTAGTGTTTAACTGAACAATACAATAAAGATATTTTGGAGCATGAATTTAAACTACATGGAAAATTTGAAGCAGCAGCTTATATTGAAGGGAAAAGCTTTTCCTTTTGATGCAAGATATGCTGACACCGTAAGATAATAAATTGTGCATTAGGACAATAGAAAAAGAAATGCATTCCAAATTAGCCATATACAAGTCTGCAGTTTACACTCTTTTAATTAACTAGATCTTAAGTTGTCTCTCAAGCTCTTAAGGCTCTCAGGGGCAGAATAGCATTTAACATATGCAATAGAAGAAAAGTACTGTGGGAAAGACAAATATAAGTGCAAGGTGACTCTTCTATTAAGCCCTGAGGGATTTTACACATTCCTTATATATTTTCTTTTAGTAACATTTGGATAAAACACATTAAAAAAACAGGGAGAAGAAACCTAGCATTCCCTATTTCAGAGGTATATCACTTTCTTTCCCTTCCTTCTCTCCCTTTTTCTGTATTCTTATCCCTTTAGGTTCCTCATAGTAAGATGAGGGAGCAGTATTCTTTGTGAGCACTATTCCAGTTTTTTTTTTCTGTTTGATAAATGTTTTCGACCTGAATTTCATGCTTTCTTGGCAATCAGTGTTAGCTAGCTATAAGCTTTGCATAAAAATTATTTAACTGTCTATGAGAAAATTTGTTTATGACTGCTGTGTATTGTAATGAAATGAAAGTTAGTATGTGTTGGTGTACTTTTTACTACAAGACCATTACTGCCACTTTCTCAGGAAAAAGTGGCAGGAGCACAAAATCTTGAATGAGTGCTGTGATGTGTTGACCTCAGCTTTTTGCAGGCACACACCTGGCTGCTCTCTCACTTCCTGTTCTCATCAAAAAAGAGGAAGGAAAGTAAGATGAAAGAGATTTAGAGTTGAGATAAAGACAGGGAGATCATTTATGACATGGGAAAAAAGAAACTGATTGATAAAAATGTATTTAGTTTATTATAAATTAAAATAGATTGGATAGTGAGAAACAAGGACAAAAGTTAGAACAACACCTTTCCTCCCCACACACTTTACTCAGGATCAGTTGGAACTTTGTTCTTCACCACTTTGCCTTTCCCTTCCTCCAAGCTAAGAGGAACAAAGGGAATAGGGAACTGGGAGTTGCAGTCAGTACCTAATGGTTGATATCTGCAGTCATTATTCTTCCTACTTTTCCCCAGTTCCAGTGTGGGTTCTGCAGGGGAAGAAGGCCAGTCTGACTGAACGAAGAACTTTGTCTTGAACTCAGGAGAAAAAAGAGAGTGTATCACCTTTGGACAAAGAGCAGGCGACTTGGGAGGACTAAAACAATGTCATGAGTTTATATAAACTTAGAAGCTCCAAAGCCCAGCAAGAATTTGCTTTGGCTAGTGTCATAAAAGACCATGAAAAACTTTTTTACAAATACATCAACAACAAAAGCATGGCTAGGGAGTATCTTCATAATTTACTGTCTGCCTGGGGAAAAACAGTGATAAAAGATGAAGAAAAGGCTGAGAAACTTAATGCCTTCTTTGCCTCAGTCTTTAAGAGCAAGAATAGCTGTCCTCAGGGTACTCAGCCTCATGAGCTGGAAGAAAGGAACAGGGAACAGAATGATGCTCCTGTAATCCTAGGGGACATGCTGAACTACTTAGATACACAAAAGTCCATGGGATCAGATGGGATACACCCAGGAGTACTGAGGGAGCTGCAAAAGTGATCACCAAGCCACCCTCCATCATTTAGCAGCACTCCTGGTTAACTGGAGAGGTCCCAGTTGACTGGAAGTTAACAAATGTTAGACCCATCTACAAGGGTTAGAATGTGGATTGATCTGACCTATTGGCCTCAGTGCCAGGGAAGACCATGGAGCAGATCATCCTGAGTGCCATCACATGGCACATACACAGTAATCAAGGGATCAGGCCCAGCCAGCATGAGTTTATGAAAGGCTCATCTTGCTTGACCAAACTGATCTTCTTCTATAAGAGGTTTACCTACTTAGTGGCTGAGGGAAAGGTTGTGGATGTTGTCTGCCTCGACTTTACTAAAGTTTTAACTCCCATTCCCACAGTTTTTCCTGGAAAAATTGTCTGCTGATGGCTTGGATTTTTGTATTTTTCACTGGAGGAAGCGCAGGCTAGATGTCCAAAAAAGGATCTGGGGGTCCTGTTTGACAGTCACTAGGCATGAGCCAACACAGTGTCCAGATGGCCAAAAACGCCAAAGGCATTCTAACCTGTATCAGGAATAGAGTGACCATCAGTGCCAAGGCAGGGATCAACCCCCTGTAGTCAGCACTGGCCAGGAAACCCCTTCAATCCTGAGTTGTGGGCCCCACACAGCAAGAAAGGACATTGAGGTGAAGGGTCTGGAGCACAAATCCTGTGAGGAGCAGCAGAGGGACCTGGAGGTGCTTATCCTAGAGAAAAGGAGACTCAGGGAGGATCCTCTCACTCTCTACCACTACCTGAAAGGAAGTTGTAGCCACGTGGATGCTGGTCTCTTCTCCCATATAACCAGTGACAGGATCAGAGGAAATGGCCTTAAGTTTCACCAGGAAGGTTTAGATTCCATAGTAGGAAAAATTTCTTTGTGGTAAGGGCTATCAAAAATTGGAATAGAGGCATAGTCATACATTCCAGAAGTGGTGGTATCACTATCCCTGAAAGTGTTCAAAGGTGTGTGGATATGGTTTAGTGGTCAACAAGACAGTGCTGGGTTAATGGTTGGACTTCATGATCTTAGAGGTCTTTTCCAACCTAAACAATTCTAGGATCCTATAATACTGTATAGTGTGTGAATTTCACTCTTATGTGCAGGTTCTAAATATTTCTCATGGATTCAAAGTTTACTTCATAAATCTCTCCATTCTTATCAAATGCTACCTCAATTCAGGAACCAAATGAAGGTAGAATCCTCAATTCATCACTGAAAATTATGTCTGCTTCTTGAATCTCTGTTTTTGGGTCCCTTGGTGAACAAATAATAAAGTGATGGACATTTCAGAAATCCTAGCTGACAGACATACAGTGACTTGGGAAATCAAATTTTCAGTTTGCACTGCTTCAAATAGATCAAGTATTCAGCTTATTCCTTCTGAAGAAAACCAAAATAATCACATACACAAGTGATTTTTTCACTGGACCAAAGACCTGATGTTGCTTTCAACAGCCACCGTTTTACAATGCAATTCTGAATTCTTAGTTTGATTTGCTTCAACCTGAGAGGACTGTAAATCCCTAGATTGTTCTATAGAATATGCAATTTTGTTAAGTATTCTCTGAATATCACAGAATATGATAAGATGCATAAAGATTTTTTTTTTCTCTGCCTTAGATGTTCCTTGTGAAGGGTATGAAATATTTGTTTCAACACAATAAGTATCTTTCTAAGGGCTATAGTAAAACTCCATCTGTCATTGCCTCTTTTGGCATTAAGAGTTTATTGAGACACTTCCTAAGGGCTTTCTACACCGATAGATCCAGACACCTTTTTGCAGTATTTTTAGATGATTAAGATTCTCTAAGAATTTGTACTTACTTTGTCCTTTTCTCTCTGCACTTCCTGTGTTCAGGCTGCCTTTTATGCTACTATCTACTCTTTGACAGGTGATGCAACTTAACTTGCAAAGCAAGTTATTTACCCCAAAATGACGGCCCAATTATAACTCCAAAAGTTGAAACTCATAAAAGATGGAATGTGTTTTCTCCATAACTCTTTCCTTTTTTTTTATGAACAACTTTAAATTAAAGTCTACACTTTCTGCAAATATCAGCTATAACTTTCTCATCTGAAAAATAGCTGACAAATTAGCAGTTAAAGTGTCATATACTTCAGAGAACACATGGCAGTTATTAAAATTCATAAGAACTTCACAGTGGTCACAGATCATGTGTCTTTCATCTACACAGTGCTCTGCACAATTTTCATCAGACATTAAGAGAAGAATTTCTTCAATCCTCTCTGCTCAGAGCATATGCTTTCTACCTGACTTCTGGAAAGTGAGCCTGTGTAGGCTGCTGTGACTCATTGTAAAGCTCAGTGGGGACATGAGGCAAAAATTGAACTTGTAGCATGCACTGAGTTCTTAATGAACTAGCAGCAACAGCCTGTGTGCTTATCAAAGTGCGATGTTTTCTCTTCCCGGCTTAATCAATTTGTGTGTTAATGTTCCTTGCTGACCTGCTAGCCTAGCATCTGTCTGGTACACTCACCTTCCACTGCATAATCTAATCTGTAAGTACAAAAGTATAAAGGCCATTGAAAACCTGACACAAAGGGAATTTATATTAGATTTTTATACAATGCAAAAGTAAAATAGCAGTAGCTGAGAGAGAAGGCTACAAAATACTGCATCAGTAAAAAGCTTCTATTTAAGATTCTACAGTATTATATACTACAGTTGATACCTGGTTTAATTGTTCATGAATCTGCTTGTATTAGGTCTGTCTGGTGTCATGTATGTAACAGATTAACAATTTTTTAGTTTCATGGACCTTTTTTATTACAACTTGTAATTATCTACAGGAGGAATACTTTATTGTCAACTTCATCTGTGTAAAGGAAAATTTTGATACAGAGGCTTTACTGCTGAAAATATTTTTTTCTCTTTTGAAAGCAGTAGGAAAAGGAGATACCAGTATTTCTTTTAGTAATTTTTTGTTCCTTTTGTTAGCATATGTCTAATGAAGCTCTCATTCTTTTTTATCTGGAAATATTTGGCTGATTGTATTGCATCAGCAAGAAAATCAACACTTCAAAATTACCAGTGACTGTCCTAAAAAGGATGCTTTGTACTGATTTCTGCAATCAGAATAAGTAATATTATTATTATGCATGTCTTGATTATTTTTGTGAGATTTTCCCTGACATATTCCTCAATTATTATCAATTTCAGAATGAATTGAATTGACATGAATACGGATTACACACATTTACAAGCATCGAAGAAAAATATTTATAGAATTATTTCTTCCTGCTTTTGCCTTGTCTTGGATATTTGTCTTAGTTTCTCCTTCCCCTTCTTTTACACCTTCATTTTTTCTCCTTCCTTCCTTCCTTCCTTCCTTCCTTCCTTCCTTCCTTCCTTCCTTCCTTCCTTCCTTCCTTCCTTCCTTCCTTCCTTCCTTCCTTCCTTCCTTCCTTCCTTCCTTCCTTCCTTCTGACACTTCCTTCCGACACTTCCTTCCGACACTTCCTTCCGACACTTCCTTCCGACACTTCCTTCCTTCCTTCCGCCACTTCCTTCCGCCACTTCCTTCCGCCACTTCCTTCCTTCCGCCACTTCCTTCCTTCCTTCCTTCCTTCCTTCCTTCCTTCCTTCCTTCCTTCCTTCCTTCCTTCCGCCACTTCCTTCCTTCCGCCACTTCCTTCCTTCCGCCACTTCCTTCCTTCCTTCCGCCACTTCCTTCCGCCACTTCCTTCCTTCCTTCCTTCCTTCCTTCCTTCCTTCCTTCCTTCCGCCACTTCCTTCCGCCACTTCCTTCCGCCACTTCCTTCCGCCACTTCCTTCCTTCCGCCACTTCCTTCCGCCACTTCCTTCCTTCCGCCACTTCCTTCCTTCCGCCACTTCCTTCCTTCCTTCCTTCCTTCCTTCCTTCCTTCCTTCCTTCCTTCCTTCCTTCCTTCCTTCCTTCCTTCCTTCCTTCCTTCCTTCCTTCCTTCCTTCCTTCCTTCCTTCCTTCCTTCCTTCCTTCCTTCCTTCCTTCCTTCCCTCCTTCCGACACTTCCTTCCGACACTTCCTTCCGACACTTCCTTCCTTCCTTCCGACACTTCCTTCCTTCCTTCCTTCCTTCCTTCCTTCCTTCCTTCCTTCCTTCCTTCCTTCCTTCCGACACTTCCTTCCTTCCTTCCTTCCGACACTTCCTTCCTTCCGACACTTCCTTCCTTCCGACACTTCCTTCCGACACTTCCTTCCTTCCTTCCGACACTTCCTTCCTTCCTTCCTTCCGACACTTCCTTCCTTCCTTCCTTCCTTCCTTCCTTCCTTCCTTCCTTCCTTCCTTCCTTCCTTCCTTCCTTCCTTCCGCCACTTCCTTCCTTCCGCCACTTCCTTCCTTTCGCCACTTCCTTCCTTCCGCCACTTCCTTCCTTCCGCCACTTCCTTCCTTCCTTCCTTCCGCCACTTCCTTCCTTCCTTCCGCCACTTCCTTCCTTCCTTCCTTCCTTCCTTCCTTCCTTCCTTCCTTCCTTCCTTCCTTCCTTCCGCCACTTCCTTCCGCCACTTCCTTCCGCCACTTCCTTCCGCCACTTCCTTCCGCCACTTCCTTCCTTCCTTCCTTCCTTCCGCCACTTCCTTCCTTCCTTCCGCCACTTCCTTCCTTCCTTCCGCCACTTCCTTCCTTCCTTCCTTCCTTCCTTCCGCCACTTCCTTCCGCCACTTCCTTCCTTCCTTCCTTTCTTCCTTCCTTCCTTCCTTCCTTCCTTCCTTCCTTCCTTCCTTCCTTCCTTCCTTCCTTCCTTCCTTCCTTCCTTCCGCCACTTCCTTCCGCCACTTCCTTCCGCCACTTCCTTCCGCCACTTCCTTCCGCCACTTCCTTCCGCCACTTCCTTCCGCCACTTCCTTCCTTCCGCCACTTCCGCCACTTCCGCCACTTCCTTCCTTCCTTCCGCCACTTCCTTCCGCCACTTCCTTCCGCCACTTCCTTCCGCCACTTCCTTCCGCCACTTCCTTCCGCCACTTCCTTCCTTCCTTCATTCCTTCCGCCACTTCCTTCCGCCACTTCCTTCCTTCCGCCACTTCCTTCCTTCCTTCCTTCCTTCCTTCCTTCCTTCCTTCCTTCCTTCCTTCCTTCCTTCCTTCCTTCCTTCCTTCCTTCCTTCCTTCCTTCCGCCACTTCCTTCCTTCCGCCACTTCCTTCCTTCCGCCACTTCCTTCCGCCACTTCCTTCCTTCCTTCCTTCCGCCACTTCCTTCCGCCACTTCCTTCCGCCACTTCCTTCCGCCACTTCCTTCCGCCACTTCCTTCCGCCACTTCCTTCCGCCACTTCCTTCCGCCACTTCCTTCCTTCCTTCCGCCACTTCCTTCCTTCCTTCCTTCCTTCCTTCCTTCCTTCCTTCCTTCCTTCCTTCCTTCCTTCCTTCCTTCCTTCCGCCACTTCCTTCCTTCCGCCACTTCCTTCCGCCACTTCCTTCCGCCACTTCCTTCCTTCCTTCCGCCACTTCCTTCCGCCACTTCCTTCCTTCCTTCCTTCCTTCCTTCCTTCCTTCCTTCCTTCCTTCCTTCCTTCCTTCCTTCCTTCCTTCCTTCCTTCCGCCACTTCCTTCCGCCACTTCCTTCCGCCACTTCCTTCCGCCACTTCCTTCCGCCACTTCCGCCACTTCCTGCCTGCCTTCCTGTCTTCCTTCCTGCCTTCCTTCCCTCCTTCCTTCCCTCTTTCCCATTTTAGTGTACACCTACTAATGATCTTCTCTTTGATGGCATTACAATATTTTTCCTCACAGAAGATTTTAGAAAATCTTATATTTAGTTGTGCCAACCCTGATTTCCTCTTAATTTTGTTTTTGTTTTCTTACAAGTCCATTTGCCATCATTCTTAATTTATATTTAATTTGCCTCTTAGCATCTCATTTTCTTCTATTGTATTTATATTTTTAATTGCTGCCTTCACTTTAGAACAAACACATGCTAGGATTTTAGGAAAATTAGCATATATTTATGTATGCTCAATTTTCTATTAAAATTAATCTCTATTTCTTTTCCCTACAAAAGAGAAAAAGATAAGGCCTGTTGAAAGAGGACTCACAGTCCTTGTCCAAAATACCATCAACAACACATTCCTATATTGGAGTACCCTGTTGCATATTGTGATATAACTGACTTTATGTTTTTGCTTTATCTACTAAAAAAGAAACTACAGCAGAAAAATCAGTCAGTCATCAGAAATAAGCTCTCTTTTTCCTCCTTATTTTTATATTTTTTTCTAAATATGCATGCTAATTAAAAAAAATGTAAGGGATATAATCCGTCTTTTCAGGAGTTCACTATTTAATACAAGGAATTTATGCTAAATGCATAATCTCTATTAGCTGTACTCTGAACCCTTACTGGACTTTTATTAAGGAGCAATTAAGGAAAGATTAGAGGGAATAAAATGTGAGAGAGGTTGTGGCTAAAAATATTTGACCCTCTTCCTTGGAAATGCAAAAGCTAGCTGAGGACAAAAAGTTACTGAGCAACCTAGGAAAAAAGATTTATGGTTATCTAAAGATGAAGACTTAAGGAATCCCACAGCAATTATTTTTTAAGTAAACTGAAAGGCTGAATTGTCAAGAGGTCAATACTGATAAAACCCCACACTAACTGTGAATAATTTTGCTGATGTTGACAGTCAAAGGAAATTTTCTTGTTAGTAGAATTTTTTACATTTTGTGTCTATATCATTCATGTAGGCAAAGTGTCCCCTTTCTGAATATACTTCTAGCTGCAAGTCTTAAATATATAATACATAAAATATTTATAGATTAGACATTTCATTTTTTTAAGAAAGAGTTGCAAAATTTTACTTCTCATTGAAACTCTCCATGTTTTCATACTAGCCATTATTTTAACAAAATAAGCAAAATAACATCACAGAACATTTATTTATCATCTACCACATCTCACAAAAAAAATTTGGAAGAAGACTCTGTAAACCATCTACACCAAAATCCTGCTTGGACAGGGATATATTTGAATTACACAAGGTTGCTTAAAGCCATGCCTTGTTTAGTTCTGAAAATCTCTAGGTAAGTTTCCCTTAATGTTTGTTTATTCTTTTGTTTTACTTACATGTGTATCACAATATCAGTTGTGGCAACTATGATCATTGTCTCTCCTCCTTTTACTGTGCTTCTCTGAGAAGAACTTGGCTTTGTATCTTTCTGAAATGAACACCCACAGTCAGATCTGGTTTTTTCCTAGTCTGTCTCCATGTGTGTGATGCTTGAGACAAACCCCTCTGACCTCACTTTGTCAGCACTGCTGGAATTCCTTTTTTTCATCTTCTCCCTGATTTATTTTCCCCTTCTACTAGTTTTCTACTTCTTTGCTTATCCATGGGCTAACTTAATATTGTCATCTAGTATGCCAAAGCATAAAGTAAAACCTCACAATAATAAAAAATAGAAAAACCCTGTGCGGGCAAGTATATAGCAAATTGATAATCTCTTAAATCAGTACAAGGTTCAAAGTCATGTGTGTCTAGGAATTTACTTGAGCACAGGAAACATGCTGGTGCCTGAGCTAAGACAAGATAGGGGAGGTAAAAACTACCTGGTTTAGAGTAGGAATTCAGAGAAAACAAGTCATTCAAGGAGAAAAAACAATTAAATAGGAATACAGATTGTGCAGACAAGTGTAGACAATTGCAAAATTTGTCTTTATTGAGGGGAAGAGAAATGTCTAAGCCAAGATTTCCCTGTTCTCATAGTTATTCACATATAAAGTGTGGTATCATAGAAGAAAAGCTGAGTTATATCATTCATTTGGTAAGCACCTTGACATGAGGAAGATATCAAGAACAATAAATAGAACAATAAAAAACAGAACAATAGAAACTACACCTTCGACTCAATCTAAGGATGATGCTCAGGTGCTCAGGCAACATCTCACTGGATAATATTCTAAAAGTCTGTTTTTACTTCTGTTTTTTTTTTTTACCTCTGGAATATTTCCTAAACATTAAAAACAGGAATGATTCTTGTTTCTTAAAACCCACCTAAAATCCTCTTCAAAATATAATCTCATGTGCATGAAATTAATATTATATTAGCAGAGAGAGGAGTTGGAAATATAGTGGAAGAATTTTCTTTTGGCAATAACAGCTTTTTTAATTTTTTTGCAAGTAATATTCCTCTTAACTCATGTAACTCCTTGTTAGGAATGAAGTTTGTGGGTGACACTAATAATGCAAATAGTCCAACCAGTCTTTGATATGCAGGCACTCAAACTTTTTGCTTCACTGCACCCAGTTCAATACGAATATTTTTCACAAAGTGCCACCAACATCTTTTCATAAAAATCCTTTCTTTAGGATTTTTCCCCCTTCTGAGAAGCTGTGGCCTCATCAGCTAAATGTAAACAGTGGTTATCTGCTGCTGTGGAATGCAACAGGTGGATCTGGGATTGGTCTCCAGTGGATGTTTGGATTTACTGACCACTCATGGCAGAGATGGGTCTCATTCTCTGCTGGGACACAGATCTTTGTTATTCATTCCTTTTCTATTCTTAGCTTAGCTAGCTTCTGAGAACTTTTCCTTCCATTTCTTTTAGCATAGTCATAATGTAATATATATCATAAAATAATAAATCAAGCCTTCTGAACATGAGGTCAACATTCTCGTCTCTCTCTTCATCCTGCAACCCTTGCAAGCCCTGTGACAACAAAGAAGTTCTGAGCAATCTCCTATTTTAAAGCATGAAAATTAAATATCTTTCAACTAGGTAGTTACTATACATTTGCTTTTAGGCTTTATTAAATTGTGACAAAGTTAAATAGTGACATCTTTTGCTCTTTGCTGTTGGAAAAACTATAAAATAACTAGTAATACATACAAAAATATATTAATAACAAATATTTGCATCTATTATGAAATAATTCAATAATTCCAGTTCTTAAGGTACTTCCGTATATGTTAAATGGTAAATGTCTGCAAAAAGAAGAAAACATCCACTTAGTCTAAAATAAAAATAGAATTAATTTTATTTCTGGTTTCTAAACCATTTTCATTTGCCCCTTTTTTTCATTTGTCCCTTTTAAAAGTTTTCTGTGAATCTAAATAGTATTTTGCTGACATCACCAAGCTGAACAATAATTTAAGAAACACGAATGTTGAAAAATATTGTTCATATTTACCTAAGTTTTCATGGTTATCTGAACAAGTCCTGGCTTTTTTGTTTGTTTTTTCTTCTTTAATTGCTACTGAAGTTAGTGAAATTATAACTGTGAGATGACTTAGAATCAAAAACAATTCAGAGTGAATTTCATCCTTGTCTTTCTTCCAGCCAAAATCTTTTGGTTGCCTTACTAGCACATCCTGTACATCTGTGAAGAAAAGGTAAAAAACAATTAATTAAATATGACTAAAATCATAGAAATAGCCTTCATATTAGAGACATATTGTAGACTAACACACTATACACATGATTTACCCATATTTTACTTTGAAGACAAAGTAGCACAGGATTGTCTCCAGTGAGAGAGGGGACATCAGCTTTCCTTGGTATCTCTTTAGGTGCCAGGCAAGAGGCTGACCCATGAAAATTATCTGCTGTTTTCTTTCAAACACCATATTTCTATACAATATGCATATTTCTAGAAAAGCTGGTCTCCTTTGTATCTTATTTTGAAAAAATAGATAAAATATCAGGTATTTTCTTCTTCACAGATTATACTACAATCTTGATATTGTCAGGTTTTCTCCACTTGTAAAGTCTTCACAGATATACTGGTTTTATCTGTATGAGATATCATAGTCAGTATTTTCTTCACCAAATTAAAGAAGATGATTTCTCTGTTCATATAAAGTCTAGTTAAAATACAGAATTACTATTTTAAATCCCATTATTCCATTTTAAAAAATAGGCCTCAACAATGATTTTTTTTTCTTCTTAAGGATTTTTTACTCCTAAAAATGCAATTTAGAAGGGAAGGAAAAAGAAAAAAAAAACCTCCTAACCAAATAAGGAAATAATCTTACAGGTCTAACTGCATATTTTTCATTATTTTAAGAGACAGAAAATGGGTTTTGTGAGGACATGAGGACAAGAAACTGACCTTTTATGGCAACAGATAAATAAAAGTTTATCAGTGCAGAGAATGTTCTCCCTTAATCTTATTTCCAATTCTGACTTAATCATGGAGTAAATCAGTTGTTTCTACAATGAAAAGATACCAGGTTTCTGCATCACAATCACATCATGGCCTAATACCATCTCATGGCACCATCCCCTGGTTCTGCAGGATCCCATATTCCATTATGAAACATTCTCAGTTCAGAAGGCTGAATTTGAAAGACGGTAAGATGAAAAATATAAATGAGGAGCAAGACTAACAAATTTTCAGAATACTGTTTTTCTGTTGCTAGATCCTACCCATAATGTGATATGAAGAGTAGGTGACCCTACATTGACTTGTGACCCAAACAGGGCTCCAGTTATCTCTTAACCTCTTAGGAATTCTGTAGTGCAAGGCTAAGGTCTTGTTCCATTTTCCATACTAGCAATACAGTTTTCTAGTTTCCCTTTTAATTTTTTTTTATAAATAGCCATTAATATATAAGCAAAGGAGAAGGACATTTTTAGATTTTGAAATACTGCGTGACTACTGAGAATTTGAAAACTGTTGTACAAGGCAGTTCAAAAAAATAAACCTTTGATATTGCTAAATCAATGCTGTGTTTAATTCACCATCAGCATTTTTAGAGGCTTCCACTCACACAACTCCTCCTCTCCCAAAACAATGGCATTAGAGAAACAATCATATTTAGAGACCAGAGGATGACTGCCTTGAATGTTTGTGAATGATGTCTTCTGGAAAAAGATACCTCAGAATGAAACTATTTAATTAAGGCTGCATCTAAATCTGAGATTCTGAGAAAAGTGATGTATGTGCACAGTCCATGTATTTTTAATAGGCTGATCATTAAAATTTCAAACCTGTTTCATTATTGTGCTGCATGAGTGCTGTATCCAAAAAATACTGAGTCTTGCTTAATTGATGATTGTCCAGTAATTGGACCAAATAAGCCTAGTTTACTTGGCTTTGTTATTTGCCTTACAGCTGAAAGTTATTCCTTGGCTTTGTTATTTGCCTTGCAGCTGAAAAAGTTATTATCAGGACTGAAACTGAGACCCTTGCAAAAATCTTCCTCTTTCCATTAACTATGTGGGATTTTACTGTATGCGTTTTTCTTTATATCCACTTAGATGACTAAATGTGGTCTAGTGCAAACCATATGAATATATTTCCCCAAAGTGGATGCAGCTGTGCCAAAGGGCTGCTAATGTAATTCCCAACTGGAGACTGCTTACAGATTCAATAGCATCTTGGAGGTAGGATGGGGATAAAATTTATCTTGAAGATTCTGACTTTATCTCTTTTCATTTGTCTAAACAGATGAAAAGTTTCTTTACAAATGTATTTTCCTCATCAAACAAAACTTAATTTTGGTTTTCTTAGCATTAAGCAGAAGCAGATTGCATGCAGGAATTTCTGCTTCATTGTGACTAAAATTAATTGAGACTGTTAAAAATTAGTGTTTTCAATATACGGGCATTCATATCTCTCTTTTTTTTAGGGTTTTGTTTGAGGCCTTTGCCACAGCACCTACCACAAAGAAATCTATAATCTCGTACAAGACCTCTATTAATGGTCACTATAGCCTCACAAGAATCATTAGAGATTAACATTTTCACTTAGTAAGAAGCTCTCTAAATGCTTCAAGTGCATTGCTTCAAGCACTATAGCCAGGATTCCAATTTCTGCTTCAGAGTCACTATAATAGAAAGAATATATAATATCTGTTCAGGTCACAAAGGCCTGACATACAGTTTTAACTGCTTCTGCATTTCCTAACCCTGGTTATCTCCAGAAGTGACAGCGCCCAAATTTTCTCCTGGTATTCGAAACCTGAACAGAAAAAATGTCATAACTATTACAGATCCTGCTTTATTTACATTATGGCTGTTTTCTTGCATAACCAGGAAAACTGGAAAATTCATTAAATGTTTATATAAGCACTGAAGTTTTAGAACCTTATGGTAATTCAACTACCAACATCTTTGAAGTTCAGCCATGACTGTTGGGGCTTAAGTAAATCCACAGTCTATCAACTGCTTGTGTCAATAAAGCCAAGTCATTAATGACAATGTCTGTATGAGGGGTTTCCAATTAAATCCACACTGTATTTTCTGCATTAATGGCATTGAGTTTGAAAACTGACTATTCAGCTATGGGCTAGGGGCAGGGGGAGAGGGATTAATATGAGTGAGATTATAGAAACCCAACTGTCTGGACTTAACCTACAGCAGACAGATTTACACATTGCTATCTTCACATTTTTTCACATCTAATTACTTTTGAAGTTTCTAATGCATATCTGAAGTGACTGGCACTAGGGGTAGGAAACCTGATTGAGTTGACTGCTTTGATCCTAGATATAGGTATCAACTGATCAAACTGACAACTATTCAATATATTTCTTCAGTTTATTTAAAATATTGAACAGTATTTCAAAGCCATATTTGAGAATATGAATCCTGGAGTTTCATTTGTCTTCTATTAGCTTTAAAACTTTTTAGAAATGTCTAGAGGTAGGCAATTTCTAAACTTCAGAGCAATAATCATGGGATACATAAGTAAGTTAGCCCAACTTACTTATGAAGCCTTCTGAATGTAATCTGAGGGCCTGAAAGAGAGCAACAGAAAGTGTGCAAAACCATTTCCAAACAAGGAAACGTCTTTAACTCCTTTCTTTTAGACTTACCTTGTCCCAGGAAATTGCAAATATTGAGTGTAAGAGAAATTTTATCTTTATTACTCTATATTGGAACTGAACGTCTTTAGCTAGAACATAATAAATATATGCTAGCTGCAAAATTCAAAATGGTAATATAATCCTGCAGCAAATGAGGATCCTGGCAACAGAGGAACTGAAAAGTGGAGACAGTTCACTTTAGAGGATAGAGAATTTGTAAACAAGAAAGTTATTTGTTAACTAACTTAAGACCTTTGATAACAGTTTAGAGTAGACTGTGATTTGCATTGTACACAATATCCACTAAAAACACTTTAAGTCTGTGGTGATTTTGCCATGTTTGCATGCCAGCTGCCCACCAAAGCCACTCTAACATGCCCTCCTCAGCTGGACAGGGGAGAGAAAATGTAAGTAAAGGCTCATGGTTTGAGACAAGGGTAGAGAGAGATCTGTCACCAAGTATCATCAGAGAAATCAGTTCAATTTCTAATCAATTCAATTTCTAATAATCAAATCAAAGTCAGACAATAAAAAATAGAAAACAAAAAATAAATAACACCCTTTTCCCCAACCCTCCCTTCTTCTTGGATTCGACTTGACTCTCAGTTTTCTCTCTCTCCTGCCCTCAATGGCACAGGGGGATGGGGAGTAGGGGTTGCAGTAAGTTCATCCCATATTGTCTCTGCTGCTCCTTCTTCCACAGGAAGAGGGCTCTTCACACTCTTCCCCTGCACCACCTGTGAGGTCCCTCCCACAGGAGATAGTCCTCCATGAACTCTATGAGTTCTTCCCACAGGCTACAGTTCCTCATGGATTAGTCCAGCATGGGTCCCTTGCTTGGGATGCAGTCCTTCAGGAATGTATTCCTTCAGCATGGTCCCCACATTCTCACAAGTCCTGCCAGAAAACCTTCTGCAGCACATTCCTACACTCTGAGGGCTCCTCTCCTCAGCAGGCCAAGGCTCTGCCAGAAGACTGCTCCAGCAGAGTCTTCCATGGATCACAGCCCACTTTGGACATCCATCTGCTCTGGTCTGTGGTCCTGCATGGGCTGCAGGTGGATATCTGCTTCCCCACGACTTCCATGGACTGCATGGCACAGCTCTCCTCATCAGTCACTGCGGCAGGGGAATCTCAGCTACAGTTCCTGGAGCACCTCCTGCTTTTCTTTGTGCACTGACCTGGGTGGATGCTGGGTTGTTTCTCTCTCATATTCTCTCCTCTTTCCTCTGACTGAAATTGCCCCTGCACAGTGACTTCTTTCCCATTTTTTAATCTCTAGTGCCAGGGGCAGTACCAGCATTGCTGATGGGCTTGTCCTTTGCTAGCAGTGAGTCTGCCTTGGTGCTGGTTGGCATTGGCTCTGTGGGACACAGGAGAAGCTTTCTAGGAGTTTCTGACAGGAGCCACCCCTGTAGTCCCCCATTACTGAAACTTTGTACATAAAACCAATACAATGTTTTTAATAGTAACAGCATTTTTCTATGACAGAACTGTGCAAATGAGCTGTAAACAGCTTCATTATTGATTAACCTTTTTTTTTTTTTTTAATTAGACTTCTGGTTTTAATTTTGTTCTGTAGGTTTTTTCCTCCTTTTTTGAGGGAAAAAGTTACAGCCTTGCAGATATTTTTAGACTGTCTTTGATTCTCAATTAGGAAGAAGGATTGTAAGACACAGACAAATTATTTGAGTCCTCTGCTTTTAGAATGCCTTTCTAGACTGTAGGATAGGTTGCATTAAACAGCAACATACAACACATTTATATAGATGAGGGCGTGTATCTGAGGCCACAAGAATCCAGGTGTCTGAATTTGATCCTATCTTTTATATTTTTTCCTGTTATTCTATGTCTTGTGTGTGTGAATGGAAATAAATGGCTGAAATGGAGACGAAAGCTAGAATCTTAAACAAGGCACAGGGATCTCATTCTCTTTTAACTCCTGCAACACTGTAGAGGTTGTTACCATGCTCATATATTATTATCTGAGCAATAATAATAATATTTGCAAATGGCTAATTTGTTGTCTCAACTGTTTGCTCTTGGCAGCTGAACAATCAGACAAATAGTATGCAGTTTTTTATCCATTGGCACTTTTCTTCTGGCTCCCTAAGAATTTCAGATAAAAGAATATCTTTTCACTTTCACAAAAAATGGCAGCAACTCACACTGTGCTTATAGATAACAAACAGTAATATTTTTTAAAGTAGTACATGAGGAATTGCCTTTCTGCACCTTCTGTTTCAGTCAATGCATTATAAAAAGTTTACAGAACTCAGAGTAAATGTACTGCAGATTGAGTCTCTAGCTACAAAGCTGTAAAAAAAAATCACCAAAATAAAATTTTTTTAGTCATCACAAAACTGAGTATGGTAAGAGCTTCTCTGATCCCATGTAAGCATCATGTTTGACTTTGAAAATGACACCATAAAATGAGAACTTAGACTGTATGTTTTTCTGAGAGAAGTTCTGCCTGTAAGCATAGAAAATTGTTGACTTTTCTTTCCACAGTTAGTTGACACTTACACAAATGTTGGTTTTTTAGTATAGGCTTTTCGTGATTGAAATTAAGTATGTTAAAAAAGGAGGAAGGCTTTATTCTTTCCTTATAGGATCAGTTGGAATTGCATTGCTCTCAGTTGAGATATTGTCTGATTTTCAAGAATATCTTTTCCTGTTCCTTCTCTGAATTTTCCAGGAATTTTCAAAGCATTTTCTTTGCTTCTTGCAAAGACAAATAATGCCCGGAATCCAGAAACTCAGTGAAATATGAAAAAGGAAAACTAGGTATTCCTCATTTTTTCTTCCCTAAAAATCTTGTCCTAAAAAATGTAGCTTGTATTATTTTATATTTTCCTTCTTCTTCTTCTTCTTCTTCTTCTTCTTCTTCTTCTTCTTCTTCTTCTTCTTCTGCTTCTCCTTCTTCTGCTTCTTGCCATAAGACTTAGAAGATTCTATTGGGGTTTTTTGACTTTGAAAAGAAAGCATGGGGAAATAAGCAAGCCCAACAGGACATGAACATTCTCTCCCAGCTTTGTCTTGATTTCTTGGTCCTAAACAAGTCTGTCTGTCTTAGAACATGTATCTACACAAATAGATGCAGGCAGAATCAAGAGCAGCGGCCCACAACTTCATTCTGAGCTGTCTGAACTGCTTGTATGTGTGAAACTTACTAGTGCAGCTGGCAAGGGATGTTTCTTCCTGGCCGATGGGCAGCTCTGCCCTGAGCAGCATGCACAGGGTTCAAGGATATGTGCACTTATCCATCTTCTTGCATTCAACATGCTTTGATTTCTCCTGGCTCATCCAGTAGAAATTATCTACACTGCTTCAAGACTGGCTTCAGCTTTTCATTAACATGAATGACTAGGCTTGTGCATGTTTAGGAGTTTTGAAAACTCCTTTGAGAAGCTATAATTAAAAAATTGCAAATGATTTTCACAGGAAGAGGACTGGGGGGAGGGGGGAACTAAACCAGGTCTTTACACCACCATACTGATAATTTTTCATGTCTCTGCAATTTCCGTATGTGTTTGTTTAATTGTGATTGCCTGTGTTTGACATTGCAATAAGGAAAATTGAAATTAAATCTTCAATTAAAGGAAGTTCAAGCAGAAATTGATTTTTTTTTCTTTAATTAACCCATTCCTCAGCAAAATAGGGCCTTTGCAAATCGAACACAACAGGATTTGAAGAGCATAAAAAGACAGAAAATGCTGTCTTTTCATGGCTATAATTTTTCATGGCTGTAATTTCCTAACTGTTGGTGCTCTCTTGAACTTCCTTGGGAATGAGGAAATAGACTAATTTTCTATCTTTGTTTCTTTACAGAGTATTCTTTATACTGTTCACTAAACAGGGCAATTACAACACCAGTCTTTACAGGAAGCAAATGATGTAGATCTATTTAGAAAATACTTGTTTCAACATTAATATTTAAAATAAATACTAATGATCTCCAGTGAAGAAGACTTTTTTATTATTTTTCCTTTTAAATCTTGCCAATATTTTTCAATCTTTATATCAAGGAGACTCTCATGCACTTCTAATATTTCAAGCTCAGAAGATATTGCGAAACTCATTTATTTTTGCTTTAAATATTTAGCTATTAGGCATAATAAATTAAATGCAGAAATTAAACATTAAATTGACAGTTTTAATCACCTAGGTATAAAAAGAGAACAGTTTGCTGCAGTGCTTGCACGTGGGCATGCATTTGCTCTGCATGACCCATCCCCTGAAGGGCCTCTGGGAAATTCCATCTTGCTGTGCTACAAATGAAATGTCCTCTTGTAGTATACTGCCCCATACCTCAGCAGCAGGAATCTTCCCAATGTCCTTCAAAATATAAAAAACACAGCAATGATGTGCCTGAGGGGAAACCTGGGAAGCTCTTGTTAAAATTCCATCACCAAATTAAGTAGAACCTTGGAGTGATTTTCCATTTTCTGATGCATATTGCAGGTTCATGCAGAATGTGAAACCATCTCTTTTAGAGATAAATTATTTCTAGAGTTTTAAAACAATTACCTTGGAAAAGCAAATATTTTTCCTTTTGGATAGGGCTGCACTGCACCAAAGGACAGGCTAAAATACCTATCTACAGGCTTTCTTACATTGCCTTAATGTCCTTGATACTCTAGCTGTTGGAAATTTTACTTTTTTTTTTTTTGTAATACCATTGATTTTTTTCATTTTTTTAAAATCAGTTCTTAATAATTGTAGTCATTAAAATAAATTTAATTGAAATTGATAACTAGTTTGTGCATTCTTACAATACCTTTGAGCTACTAGCACACAAATTTGAAATTAAAAAATCCCAAACCAACAAGCAAAATAATTAGTTCTATTGCAACATAAGATAGTCATCTTATGTTCCCAGTTGTTATGAGTTTACATTATAACTTTTAAATTAAAAATACACTGGCTAATGGTTTTAAAATGAAAGGGATTCCTTTTAGGGAAGGACAATAATGGAGAATATTTTTTATTAATCTATATTACACGTAAATTTAAATTTATGACATAGAATGCCATATATTCCATCAGGTTCTTGTAGACAGATGATTATTGAAACATCTTTTGTTTATTTTGTGAAGAAAAAAAATCTAGAGTTATAAGGAAAAGGAAACATTTTTAAGACTTTTGAATATCTAAAACCATAAAGAAAAAAATTTTCATAACAATGGAAAAATTATATCTACCCTATTTAATGAAATCACTGTGGTCAGAGGTAATCTCTGTGAAACGTCTGACATAGCCTCACTGCTCAGAGCAGGGTTAACACATAATGCAGTTTGGTTTTGGATGTATATGACACCTTTCCAGCACCTTTCCTCATCACATAGTTAAACAAATAATATCCATCACTCCCTCAGTTCTCAGAGCCTTCTACAGATTGAATAAACCAAGCTCCTTCCTCCTTTCCTCGTATTAAAAAAATCTTCCAAGCTCTTGTTCATCTTTATGGCTCTTTCCTGGATGCACCATAGTATGTGCAAGTTTTGCTTCTGCTGCTGAGGACAGAATTAGACCCCATATTCCATCTGTGTCCCACCAGATAAGAGGGGAAGTATCTCCTCCCTCAGCCTGCTGGCAATGGTTTTTCACAATCCAGCCCAGAAGTTTGTTGGAAATATTTTTTGCAGGGGTACATTGGTGCCTCATGAGCATCTTGGTGTGCACCTGGAGGTCAGGGCCTTCTCTGCAAAGCTGCTTCCCATACGGTTTGTCTCTAGACTGTATTGGTGCACAAGGTTGCTTTCTAATGGCAGGACTATGCATTTCCCACTGTTGAACTCCATGAGATTCCTGTTGGTCCATTTCTTCACTCTGTCTCGGTCCCTCTGCAATGCAGACTTACTGTTTAGTATATCAGTCACTACTCTGAGATTTATGGTGCCCGGAACCTTGCTGAAAGTGTACTTTGGCACCCTGCCATCTAGGTCATCAACGAAGGTGTTCAACACTGCTGAGCACAGTGTTGGTCCCTGGGAAACACCAGCAGTTACTGGCCTCCAGATGGAGTTCATGCCACTGATCACAATGCTCTGAGCCCAGAAGTTCAGGCAGATTTCAGTGCACCTCTCTGTCCACTTAGTGGAATTTCATGTGAGACAATGTCAAAAGCTCAATTGAGAAAAACAAGCAGGGCTCCCCACATACTGGTTTTGCCTGCAGCTGAGTAAATTTTCTTCACAACAGTCCTCATGGTGCTATATTTTTTTTAACTAAAGCTTAAATGGTTCTTTAGCAATTGCTGTGCAGTTTTTTCACAGTGTCAAGGACTTCTCTGTTTCTCATTCTGCTCCCTCAACAAGTAAACTGGGGTGCACAAGAAATTGAGACAGCTGACCCAAATTGACCAAAGAGATATTTCATACTATAAGATGTTGTGGTCAGCAATAAAAATGGAAAGGCACTGGCAGAAAGGGAGTTTTTCTAATTTGCCATTGCTCAGCAACTGGATGAACATTGGTCTGCTAGCTGTGAGCAGTAGCATTTACATCAGTCACCAAGGGTTTTTTTGTTATGTTTTTCTTTCCCTGGTGAGTTTTCTTTTTGTCCTTTCAGTTCTCTCAGCCCTCTGACTGCAGGGCAGGGGGATCTCTGTAAGAGAGAGGCTGTGTGGAGCTTGGTTGCCTGCAGGGGTTAACACACCACACCAACTCATTCACTGAGCAAGTCATTCTGCTATAGAGAGCAACCAGCCTGGTCAGGTATGATTTCCCCTTTGCCAGTCCATGTTGGCTATTCCCAATTATTGTCTTGTTTTTAATGTTCTTGGAAATGTTCTCAGAATTATTTACTCCACCATCTTCACAAGGATTCAGGTGGGGCTGATCAGTCTGTAATTCCTTGGATTGTCTCAAATTTCAGATCTTGAGATACAGCTGCTGCTTTCTCACTAATATTAAAGGAAGAAATATAGAAGAAAATATTGAAGAAAATATACTTGATCCAAGTAACAAAGTAATCCCAATTTACTCTCTCCTTATTCCCTTTGAACACCTCGGCATTGGAAAATTCTCTTGATCCTTCTTGCTATGAGGAAAGTGTTTGTGTTAGATAGATAAGAAAAGCAAACAAAGAAACACACAAAAAACCCCCCGACATCCCTCTCCCCCTAAACCTCAAGAATGGAACATACAGAAATTTTCTTTTTAAAAATTTCCTGGTCAGCTGAGGACTTCTTGGTCACTGAAGCAGAGAACTTCAGTGAAGTAAGGATAATGTTGCCATATCGTCACAGAAGGTTTCACCCTACATTTGACTGAGGGGCCAGTTAGAAGTGAGAAGTGATGGGTCTGTAATATGGAGAATCAGGCACTGTGGGGTCACTTAAATGCCAGGGGAAGTGAAGGCTACAACTGATATCATCAGGTTTAAGAGACAATGATATTGCTGTATTACCACAGCACAAAGAGTCACAGAGCAGGAAGAATTCTAATGAAACTACTTATCCCAAATACGCACAAAGCAGGATAAAATATAGTTAGAATAATCCTGATGATTTTGCCTTACATATTTTTAAAGATGTCTACTGAAGCATATTCTACAGAAATAAAAGAATTCTTCATCACAGCCTTTAGCAGATCTAGCTGAAGTGGTTTACTACTATAGTAGTTTGCCTGAAATAAAATAGTAGTCATAGCACTGGAAATATTAGAAATCCTGTGATACTGTTGAAGTATCTTTTACACATACATACTTAGAAGAACTAACAACAACAAAAAAATCCAGCTGATGTCAGTCAATAGACTCCTATTGACTTTAATAGAACTAAGTCTATTTACAGCTGCTAAGACCCTGGCTCTAAATTTCATAGCTCAATCTCACTATAAAACAGAGAGAAGAAGTTTGAGGAAGCAAACAGCCCACAAAATTAAATTGATCTGCAAATGTGGAGTATTTCCCACCATAAATTAACTTGTCAGCACATACTGGGTCTTATAAAGTAATTTCAAGAATCTCATTTAGCACTGAAGGAACTGAAGTGTCAGTCAATTGTAGTTTGTATGTTTTACCCTTCAGTATCCCCACTATGAATGACTAAAAATAGGATTTTTAATGGAAATCCTGCAAAATCCCTGAAACAACAGCAGAACAAATTCAGCTGCAGTAAAACAGCATAAAGCAAATTTACTAGAATAATGCGTAGCCTGTTCATCATCACAAGTGTGGTAATATTTTAAGTTATGGGATATCTGCTCTCTGGGCACACTGCAATTACAATGAGTCCACAATAAATGCATTCATTAAACTGAATCTGCTCCAACAAAAATGTAAAAAGAGCTGCCAGAGAGATTGCTTCTTTTAGTTTCCTTTGTTTGTCTTTTCCTCTTCTTTCCCCCCTTCTATATTTGAAAGGGAGATAGTTTTCTTTTATAGCCACCACTTTAGATGTTAAGTTATGGTCGTTTTATTGATTTTTCCTACATGAGCTTCATATGGAAATTTGTGTTTCTTCTATTAAGGTTCATTTTACTTATTCATTGGACTAGATTATAGGAAAAAGCATATGAGTTAACTGCAAATACCTTGTGTATGATTTTTGTGGTAGCTGCCTTTTTGTGAGTTGCATGAGTGATGTTTTCTTCCAGTTGCATGATAGAATTTTATTGTGCTGTGAATAAAAAACATGTCACAGGCATTTAAAATCTGTTTAGAGGACCTGATTAATCTAATAGAGGAGCAGATGAGCTCTCCTTTCTTTCTCTTTCTCTCCCTCTCCCTTCCACTGCTATATTTCCTCACTCACTAGTGGCTTTTATTATGGCAATTTATCTAGATTTAGCAGAGCTGAAGGGGAATATAGAGGAAGAAGGGCCTTCCTATGTAGTTAATAGCTACTCTATGACATGAATGGTTGTTTCAGGTTACAGAAGGAGTGATTAAGATAATGCAGTTTCTAGTAATTGAACTTATTTGAACTGGTTCTATTGTCTCTGATAAATGATGTAAATCAGAAGTAGATCTGGTTGCACATATAAAACTAGTGAAGATGTACTGAAGATCAGGGTCAGATGCTATCTAAATAACAAACTATAAATTTGAGTGGTTTTTCTTCACAGTTGTAAAGAAATTTGGTGATTTTGTTATAGCTCTGTGGAAGTTTTAATTATTAAATGTTAATAATCAAGTCTTTGGAGTAATTAATTGCTAATTATTTTTTTTTAACTTTTAAATAAGTGAAGCCATAGTCTAACAAGAAATATGAGGTACTAAGCTTCTGAAAAATAATGCTGGAAAATAGAAACTACAGCAAAAGTTTCAAAAGTGACTGATATTGTACTCTGAATTTAGACAGAATCAGAATGCCTGTGTACATGTGTACCTTTTAAGTGAAGTGGCCTTCTCTTTCAAAATATTGAATATGTACTCTTTTCCATTGTCAGGAAAGGGGAAAAAAATAAATTAGAAAAGGGGCTAGAGCTCATAAAGACCAGTTCACTTTGAGCAAATACTAACTGGAGATGATGTCCTGAAGTTCTTCAGTTCTGTCTTGAAGAAAAAAAGGTTTTTATCAAAAACTTCGTATCATGTAATATTTTTGCTTAACTTGAACAGTCACCGAGCCATTGCAATTCTGTCACTCCCTGAGCTCAAAGAAGCTTCACAGTTAGCATAAAATCAGTGTACAGCCAGAAACTGAATGTCTTCAGGAGATACATTCTCCAAGGTCACCTACTCACACAACGCAGATATTGCTTATGGACTTCCATTTTTGCTGCACATTGGGTTAGCTAGAGGAGATGAAAAAGTACTGGGGGTCAATAGGAATTTTAACAGATTTAAGGTAGACAGTTTTAGGAACCTACCTGTACATTTTAACAACGTCTTAACTTCTAGGACATCCAAATAGGGCAAGTATGACCTCTGAGCATGCTCCTAGCTTTTATTTACAAGTTAAGTTGTTCTTGATCCCACTGTTGAGTCTGTTGATTATCCTTAAGAGAGAATTTTATCTGCATCCCAGGTGGATGGAAACTACAGCCTTGGACATATAATTTTAACAGTGAGTGCTTAGTGTTTTCTGATGACTCAAGGCTAGTTTCTTCCTCAGAAACTCAGGATTTTTGTTGAACCTTTGCTCTAAAACATTTTTACACATACTGTAGGAAAGACTTGGGGACCACATGGGGCTCTGGATTCCACTTCTGTGACAACTCACTTTAAAGTGATAATTTGATGTAGTTTACAGAAAACTTTGTTTCTTTATGGGATACAGACAGGGGTAACTGAACTTTGGATAGTATGCCCTGAAACCTGGAGCCCTCAGTCAGGCTTACAGAGTCTTCATACAACAAGCAAAAAGTTGGATATCTTTGAGTGGTCTCTAAGTCAAACGGTGCACTGCAGACATTGAAATAAGGAACACTGAACACTGATTGAAGTCTCAAATCCTTCCTCCATCTGTACCATGAGTTTCTGTGAAGAAGTGCAGCCATTTGTTATTTGTGTGAGACTCTGTAGGGGAAGACAGGTAATGAAATTAACTTTGGGCTTTTTTCCTCCTAAATACTTTACTAGTGCCTAGGCAAATGTTTTGATTTCTTCTCTGACTGCAAGACTCAATCACCTCCTGCTGTGCTAAAAGAGGCACTAACCTCTGAACGGAGCTTGCATTTTGTGGGAGGGCATATGAAAGTCACCCCAGCAGGAAGGAAGAAGCCTCGAGTTTCTTGGTTCTGATCACAAGAAGGTTGATGTAAGAATTTTTTAATCTGCTCCAAGGCTTGTTACCCTACATAAGGCAATAGCTTGTGTTTTAATAATATAATTATTAACAGAAAAAAAGCCTTTAGCTTATAACAGATTCTTAGTCAAAAATTTCAGCCTTACCTTCATTCTTCTGAGCACACTGAAGAAGAACTACAGGTTAAAAAAGAAATTCTATTGTTTGTTAAGCTATAAATGGAACATTAAAAATAAAAAAAAGCTCAGCACTCCAGCAGGGCAGGTGGATAAATCATATTTGCAAGAGTGTGTGTGTGTATATATATATATACATGTGTGTGTATGTGTCTGTGTATGAGAGGTTATATGTGCATATCTTGAGAAAAAAAGATTTTACATAAAAGTATATGGAATTTTGTGAATGGCTGCAATAAATAATAAGGAACATTTCAAAAAATATCTTTAGCTATCTTAGCCCTTTATAGACTTTCTCCGTCAATGGCTTTGGTTCTACTAAATTTAAGAGAAATTAATCTAAAATCTGCCTGTGATGGTGGTCACATGGGTCTTTGAATGAGGGAAGAGACAAGTATCTGACTCCATGTTTCAGAAGGCTTGATTTATTATTTTATGATATATATTACATTAAAAATATACTAAAAGAATAGAAGAAAAGGTTTCATCTCAGAAGGCTAGCTAAGCTAAGAATAGATAAGAAAGAATCATAACAAAGGTTTGTGGCTCGGACATTGTGTCCAAACCAGCCGTGCCGTGATTGTTCATTAATTCCAAACATCCACATGAGACAAATCCCAGACCCACCTGTTGCACTCCACAGCACCAGATAACCATTGTTTACATTTTGTCCCTGAGGCCTCTCAGCTTCTCAGGAGGAAAAAATCCTAAGGAAAGATGACTTATAAAAAGATGTCTGTGACATCTGCCCACTCCATCTTAAAAGAAACAAAAGCACACATACAGCCAATTACATCCCTCATTATTTAATATGTCATTCTGCAATTTTCTCTTCTGGTGTCCAGATGTCTAATAAATTTTTTGTCTTTTCCTGTGTGACTTTGTACAATTAAATGTCTCTAATTATGGGCCAGATACCTGCTCCTTCAATTCTGATCAAAGTGAGATAGATGGGCACTATTTAGCTCTGGGTACTACTTATAGTTCATTACATTTTTCATGAAAATTTTAAATGTCCCAGTTGCTCAAAATAAGACAAAATTTAAAGTCAAATATATCTCGGAGACTGTTCAAATCATGAATATTTTCATATTAGAGACTTTCCTGTTACGAAGAAAGCAGAACTGTTGGACCTCTGCTGACAGCAGTCAGAGTTGGCTAATCAGAAAGTGGAAGTAATTTCAAGTGAGTTAGTAATTGTCCAGTACTCACTCAGAAAAGCTTCACCCATTTATTAGTGACTCAAGATTTGAAGAAGTACACTTCAGTTCTCTTTGCAATAGGTCTTTGAGAAAAACTTTTGGCTTGCATTGTTACTTTGATACAGCATCATGCTCAAGGCAATGATTAATAGTCTGGATATTCCTCTTAAGATAAATTAATAGTAAGTGGCATGAAGTCATTGAATTACAGTGAAATAACTTGTAAGATGTGAATGGGACACAACAGTGCTTCCGGAACTACTTTTCACTGTAGTGAGGAATGTAAAAATCCTTTCATCCTTCCAAAATAGGTTTTACTTGTTTGAATAGATAGATGGCACCTGAGAAAAACTAAATTTTCTTTTTGCATATAGGAACAAGGAAGAAGAACCTGCATTTGCTTAGCTTTCTTTATTTTCTACAAGTAGTGCTCTTTAGGAGTAGAAGACATATTGCATTAAGTAACATATTTTAAAATATTCCAAAAACCAAAAATTAATAACAAAAACCCACAGCCCTTAATATATTCTGTTTGTAGATTATACATACTAAGAAAAGTTCAGCCCACCCTTCCAAAATTTCATAACAGAAAGATATAAATCTTCATTTATATTTCATTTAACCATTAATGATGATCTATTACAAGTCATAATTTCCTTTCCTAAATATTTAGCTCTGGTTTTGAGTACTCCTTAATAATAAGACTATCAAAATTCCATAAAATATTTACAGAAGTCAGATGGAAAGTAAGCATAAAATTTAAGAAAATTCTTCAAAATGCCCAAGTTGAGCCGAAGATTGATTTCTTGGGATTTTTAGGCAGCTAGTATATTTCAAATCTGGGAATACAGTCTACAGCATAATTTCTATAGGTTATCTGCCTCTCTGCAATGTCTGAAAGGGAAGTCAGAGTGAGCAAACTTTACTTGAAATATACTTTCCCTGAAAAGAGGAGAAATAGAAGTCTTTTAAAGAAATAAAGAACAAACTGCAAAAAAACCCCCACAAACAAAGAAGAGAACTGTAAAAATCTACCAAACGCTTGACTACAATTAAAAAAAAAGCTGGAGTAGGCAGCTACACTCAGCCTTTAGAAGTCTATATATGGAGAACTGAGTTTTGATCAGGTATATAACCTCTTGGGGCCCCTGACTGTGTGAATAATGCTAATTTTTTATTATAAGAAAAAAATATGAAATCTCATCTTGATGTCTTATCCTATCCTGCCTGGCTTCCAGTAGTCCATCTACAGGATCAAGCATCTCCTGTAGATCCTGGTTTGTCAGGCTCACATGGCCCTCTTAGATATTCAGGTCATCTCAAATGGCCTAGGTAGACACATAAATGTAGCAAATTAATTGAATCCTCAAACTTTATTATTACAAGCTCTTAGATTTTGATATTTTCTTGAATGCCTGCTGTAAAAACACATGAAAGTCCATCTTTCAGGCTGAACAAGCTGCAACCCAGGGCTGGTACATGCTTCCTACTGGAGCGTCTTACCTTTCTGGACAGAAAGCTGGAATTCAGCAGAATACTGCCAAATGGTTTTCATGCATCACCAAGAAGAAAGAAAAAGTGGAAATGTAACAATATATTTCAAACATTATAACTTTACTGAATATTTTCTGAAAATCTGTTTCTCAATCAGCACTCTTCTAAAAGAAAGACATTTTCTGTTCCACAAAAACGCACGGCTAGTTATGAAAGGAAGAAAGGTGCCAATCCATGCCTTAAAGCTGAGGTATTTGTACTGCTAAATAAAGAGTAGAGAGATTCTTTAGAAATGCACAAGCCAATCAAACAGATCAATGGCTCACTTCAGTAAAACAAAACCTTGTAATGAGTGTGACTATAACATAACCTCTATTGTGTCTACTATATCATACTTATGTGGTATGATTTAAAAATATTTCAGCATACATGGTTTTGAACAACAAACAACACGTTTATCTTTCCAATACATAAAAGCATCCTACCATTATATATATTAATAATATATAAAGATATAATATATATATAATGCATATTATTGGATGAACATTTTTATGGATCTTATTAAAATAAAAAATAAATGCTTTATTCATGAATGAATGTGGAGAACTGTAAAAATCCAACATGATTTAATTGATTTTTGGAATAGAGGTAGCACACATCTTCTGCAGGATTCATTTAAAACCTAAGTGATTTGTATGTCTTTTTTTTTCCAGGATAACTGTGAAAAAGTGCTGCACTTTAATGCTCTTATTGGAACCTTAGATAATTTTATCATTCTGTATGATTGTACATTTATCTGATTTACCGCAGGGTCAGTTTCTTATCAGCCTTCTGCCCCATATGGCTCAAAAACCAATTTGTTGCTAAACAGGTGTCAATTTGTTCTGGTCCTCCTCCAGCAGTGCTACCCACCCTGCCCCTGCAGCTGGGCTGTTCTTGTGCAGAGGGTTTGGCGCCATGAACCTCTCCTCATCCCCCGCAGCGAACCTGGCCTCAGCAGAGCACCCTGCCATTCAATATGCTCCTAGATATAATTTGGGGGATTTTTCTTCCATGGTGCTCTGTAGGGACTTCCTTGCCCACACTCAGGTGCTGGATGTAACCCCAACCTCAATTGTGCTGACTTTTTGATCCCTTTCCTTGATGCCAGACCATGCTTTTTCCTCAGCAGATCTGTCCATCACTTTCTTGCAGCGCTGCTGGTAGTAATGTTCTCCCCAACCATCCTAGCTTAAAGCCCTTCTGATGAAATCAACAAAGTTTTTTGAAATTAAAGGAAAAAAAAATTTAAAAGAATCCTCTTTTTTCCCCTGCAACACTATTTTTATTTTGTTGCAGAAACTGAAAAAAGAGGTTTATCATTTTTTCTACTGCCATAACTGTAAAAAGTTCACCACTGAATCATATTCTAAATTATCTCTTTCCCTGAAAATATCCTTCAGTTGTAGTAGGTCTGGCTGGAACAGAGTTAATTTTCTTTAGAGTAGGTTGTGCAAAGCACTGTTTTGGTTCTGTGCTGAGGATAGTGTTAATATTACAAGGTTGTTTTTATGCTGCAGTGAGGGATAGAGGGCAGGGACTAAACATACAATCTACTCAATGACTGTGTGGGAGGAGGTGTTTTTCCATAACTTCACAAGTTGTCTCTATACAGATGCTATGTACAGTGTCTGTATTCTTTCAGACACATTCCTCCAGGATGAAGATGTGTGGACGTCTCTTGTCTCTCAATTTTTTCTTTCATTCCATATAATATCTGTTAAAAAAAAAACTAGATATGGAGTACAGAGATTGCCTAAGATTTTTCATAACATATCCGTAACTCAGTGGTTCACAATGCTTGAAAACATACAGAAAGTTTAATTTCATTGAGAAGTTTGAATCCCTTATTTCCTAGAACAGTTTCTACATGTCAGAATGGAGTATGCCACTGTCAAAACTGACTGCCAAAGAATAGAGCCAGAAAAGTGCTCAGGTTCTCTCTTGGTGGCAGACTTACCAGGGCAACAGTCTATACCATTCATCCCATCTATAGTGAGAGGAGAGAGGATATCAACTTTTGGTTCCGGACCACAAAAATATTGCAGTGTATAATAACAATCATGAGTCAGAAAATCTCTGCAGTGACATATTTAACATTCCTATTTCCTTTACATGCATTTTTCCTTAACTGACTTCCTTTTATAAAGAATTACATTGTGCATTCCTGATACAAATGTGAAAATAACGATTCTATAGAACTCAAAAGGAAGTTTATTGTAACTGTATGAAAATACCTTTTCTTTAACTACATCTGTTTTCAGATGTGTATAAACAACATATTTTATCATTTAAGTCGGCAAAAGGCTTTCCTGGGAAAGAAAGTATGAGAAGGAATCAAAGATATTTTCATATTCAAACCAAACGTTGAAACTGATACTTTCCATTTATTTCAGATTTCACAAATCTAGATTTCAGATGATAAGCAAATACAACAACAGACTGAGAAACATAGATGGAAAAAATTGCTTGATATGGATAAACAGAGATAATGAGCTCATGTTGCTTCAGATGTGCCTGTTCATGCTGTGCATTTGTGCTGATAGAAGCAAAATAAAAAAAATTAAGTGCTGGACAGCTCATTGCCTTCCCCAAGGCTAGAAATAGCTACATTTTAGAAAAAGAAATATGCCACCTGGGTGATAATTTAAATATATGGACATAAAGTTTCTGACTTCTATGAGGTGTTATCAAAGTCAAATCCATCGTTTTGACAGTACATCATGTATGGTAGCTATAGATCTCAGTCCTTTTGTAATTAGCAAGTTTATGAGGAAGTAATGGTCCATTATTCTCTTATAAATTGTTTGAAATTTGTCCTGTCTTTAGAGAGGGTGACTTTCGAGTTCACAAGTATATTGGTAAGTATGTCTTGAAGTAAGCTGTTCTGAAATCAAACAAGGTGATAGTAACAGCAGAACAAAACACAACAAAATGACATATAAAAATTTACACTCTTTAATTCAGATTTTTAAATACTGTTCTAAATTATGTATCATTTCAGCCAATTTAGCTTCTTGAGATAAATTAACGTTCTCTTTCAATTTTTTTCTCTCTTTTTCTATTGTAGAAACTGAAAAATAAGCACATTTCATTTCAGTGATTTTACATATCTACAAAGTGCTCTTGAGAAAATATACTAACATAAAATGACAATTTTTTTTAATGTGGCAAAGAGAAACCTGATGGTTTCATATTAAAACATATGAACTCAAACTGGAAATGCAGATTTGTTTTAAAGGCGAAGTGGCTTGCATTCAAAATTAACCCACCCAAAGACAGATTGTAATCTGTAAAAAGAAATTGTGGGGTTCAGATGACATAAATGATTACAGCTTCACTGAATTAAAGAAAGAATCCACTAGTACCACTTGGTTGTCTACCCTTGAGTATGTCATTCACCTGCATATGTTACAGTGCATTCAGATTTTTTTCCAGTGTTATAAAATACGATTTGACATTATCATGATCACATCACCATAACTGATTTTTCCCATTACCAATTCTAAAATGACTAATCTGTTTCTATTGTTTCATTCATATTGTCATGAGGACAATTTCTTTTTTAATGACAACTGAAAAAGAAAGTTGAAATAGATAAAAATTTGCTTATGTCAAAAGCACAGGAATTTTGTTAAACTATGTGTATCATATTCTGTTAAAGTGTAATTTTATTTTCAAAGTATTATAAAAACTGGACTGAAAAGAGCTTTTAACTAAATCTTTTACTTAAGCTTTTCTTAGCACTTTTCCCAATGGACAGTAACTAACATTTTTTATGCTTTTGAAATGGTGTTAATTACTTTGTATTAGAATTCATCTTTGTTTATTTAATTCAAGCAGATTATTTCTTCTTGAAAGACTTCTATGATTACTAGAAAAAAATATGTGTATGCCGTATGTACAGTACATTTCATCTCTTTAGCCTGGAGAAGAAAAGACTTCAGGGAGAACTTGTGGTGTCCTTTCAGTACTTAAAAGAGGGTTAAAGAAACATGGAAAAAGACTTTTAATCTGCAGTGACAGAACAAGAGGCAATGGTTTTAAGCTGAAAAAACTTAGATTTAGATTGGACATTTTTTTTTTTTTTTTATGTGGTGAGACACTGAGAGAGAATGTCCAGAAAAGTTGTGGATGCCCCATCACTGTTAGTGATCTAGTCAGGTTGGATGTGGCATTGGGAAACCTGATCTTTTGGAAGGTGTTACTGTAAAACGGATTGAAATAGATGATCTTTAATGTCTCCTCCAATGCAAAACCTCCTACGATTTTGTGATTCTAAGGCTGCAATCACACTTTCACATTCTTCAGCTGTGTAATCTCATTCAATGATTTCAACAGATTTGCCATAAATTAAATAAATAATCTGTTTTTATATATAACAAACTCGGACCAGATTTGAGTGAGTTACAGCTTTGAGTACTATGTGTTCCTCTATGTTGTTCCTTTCCAAGGGCAGTACATGGCATTTCCTGTTGCTGGACTTCATGATGTTGACAGCCCATTTTTCCAGCCTGGTCAGGCCCTTCTAAATGGCAACATACCCATCTGACATACCTAGACTGAGTTTTGCAGAGCCCAGAGTCTTGCTGAGGGTGCGCTTTTCCCCCTGTCACTGAGGTGCAACAGAGCTGAATTACTGATTGCTGGACACATCGCTAGTGACTGCTGTCGATCTGGACCTGGTGCTGCTGATCACAGCCATCTCAGCCTAGCAGTTCTGGTTGCTTTCAATCTGCCCATTTCCCTGTTTGCTAAATATCTTATGGATGCCAACAGTATGAAAATTCTTATTGACCTCTTGGCTTGAGCTATTTAACACTAGTTACAGAAAACAGTTAAGTTGCTAGAAAAGGGCTTTGGCCAATCAGTAATACAGTTCAGTTAAACCTCCTTTGCCTGATGAAGATAGAAACACAGCTGAAGAAAGATTTATATTGATCGGAAGCATTTGATTTTACTTTTTTAATTACTTTGCGAAGATGATATCCTCAAGACTTAAAGTTTTTTTCCAGTTATTTAACTAGTAGTTATTTGACAAGTAGTTAGTTACAGTCATCTGATTAAGATTTTCTATGGGTATGAATTCTTAAATAGGGTGTTTCCTGTCTTCTCTTTTGCTTGATATAAAAAAAAAAACTTAAGTGTCTAATATTATATAAGTATCTAATAGTAATTGCATCTAAATTCAAAATGTTTGTGCATCAACTTGTGTGATTCCCTGCACATTTTGTTCCCACTAAAATGCTCTGTGGAATCAGCTTTGAATAAAACTAACTAAATAACAAAGCAATGCTTGAGATTAATGCTCCTTTTGGAAGAAGTACTTAATACGGATACCAATATGAAATCTATTCATTCTGTTCACAATAATATTTGTGATCCTTATTAAGAATATGAAAACAGAAAATTATGAAACGTACTTTGCATTTTACTTTACATAAATTAGCACAATGTCTAATGACCTGTGAAACTGTCTCAAAGTTTACATTAATTGAAAAGACAAGTTTGAGTAAGTTGAGTTTCATTGCTGACAGTAAACCAAAATTAAAATTCGTTCCGAAGAAATTCTGCATTTGACCAATATGATAAATTGCAGTTCAGTCTCACAGACACACTGTTTTTTAGAGATTTTTTTAAATGTAGAAGGGTTTACTTAAAAGCTGTGTGTGGAGATATATATAAAATATAAATGTGTGCATATATATATATATGCATATACATACACACTATCTTGATGCATTATAGCAATTGTAGTGTTTTCACTTTGAAAGAATCTTAACTTAGAATCAAAGCAGGAAAGACTGTTTTGAAAGGAAGATCTCCTCAACCTAGGATGAAATGATGATGACATTACCATTCCTCCCATTTTTCCTGATGAGAGAGAACATCTGTGACATGTATATAGGTTGAACTAAACAGTTATTGATTATATTTTCCTATAAAAGTTGGGAAAAAATTTGTCCAAGGGTCTGACACAAAAGTGGGGGGATATGCCTGAAGAAACTGCAGCCTAGGAAAACCATCCATGCACAGACCTGTCTGGGAGGACTGCAGGCTGTAGAGAGAATTGATGCTTGAGCAGGAGAAAAGTGTGAGAAGGAAGGGGAACCTGAGAGGAGCTGTTATGGAGACAGCCTCCATCCTCCCCTCCAGTTCTTGGGTGAGGAAGGTAGAGGAGTC
Organism: Ammospiza caudacuta; assembly: GCF_027887145.1. Taxonomy (NCBI): domain Eukaryota; kingdom Metazoa; phylum Chordata; class Aves; order Passeriformes; family Passerellidae; genus Ammospiza; species Ammospiza caudacuta. Next base: position 73,926,538 of record NC_080594.1, read on the forward strand.
AGGAATGTCAATATGGAATTCAATCTAGGAAGAAGAGGAAAGGGGTAGGGAAGAAGGTCTTTTAGGGGGAGAAGAAGGGGGTCACTGTTTCTCACCATCCTGGTCTATTTTGATGGATGATAAATTAAATTTATTCTTCTCAAATTCTGTCTATTTTGCCCATGTTAGTATTTGGTAAATTAACTGCCTGTCTGTCTTTGCTCACAAATATTTTCATTGCCATTTCCTCACCTGTTGAGGAGGGAAAGTGAGAGAGAATCTGTGTGTGTGTGTGTGCAAGTATGGCAGATGGCCAAAGTCAATCCATTACAGACTTTTATTATAAAAATGTACTCAGTCTGAAAAATATATTCACAGAGAAATTATTGTATAAGAAGTAGGCAAGTGTTCCTGAATTTATTTATTTATTTACCTACTTATCTGTTTTTTTACATATCTGTTTATCATTTTGGATATTATAAAAACTTGAAATCCTATGGTTTGAGTGAATTTTTGTTATAAACTGAAGGATTTATATAATAAATCCAGTGCATAATCTTACTATAGATATATAATTAGTAGTTTCGAACATAAAATTATATGCTGGCTGCTCCCCTTGGTCTAAGAATTTTGGGGTTGTAGACGATTTCTGAAATTATAATTGCATCAGGACTACTTAGCATTCATTTAGTCCTAACAAGAAATATTTTGAGCATCACTTTTCAATAGAGTGTATATAGAAAGATAATTAGGAACAGAAAAAGAAAATAATTTGCGAAGTCATCTGAAATCTATAAAATAACATGAAACAGAACAATATGCAAAGCTGAATTTTTGGATGGATCCTTAAGAAATAGACCCATCAGTAGACCCATTTAGACTTCCATTTTCTCCTTTTTCTTTCAAACCCTTGTTCAACATTGGGCAGCTAATGTAATGTGAGAACTGCACAAGCTGGAAAGTATAGTGTAAGTAGATCATGGCACTCCTCAGGGAATCAAAGAGAAAATGTCCTTTGTGAAAATCATACAGCATGTTCAGTGAAAAAAGCAAAAAGAAATCAGGCGAAAAGGAATAAAGCAAAAAAGATATAAACCTAGTTTACATTCATCCTGCATTAATTGAACACCAGTTGATGTATTTAAATAATGAACCTAGCTCTTTTACACTTTTATATGGTCACAAAAGAGAGTGAAATATCTCCAGAGAACAATTCAGATTTTAAAATAAAAAAAAAATCTGTAAAAAATATTTCTGTGACAAAGCTTTGAAAGAAGCATAAAAATCACAGCAATGAAGAAAGGACTCAGTGTAAAAACTTGGTCTTGCTCTTGTCTTCCTTTCACCACACTTTTGACTTTCTTCTACTTAGAAGAGTGTAATCTAGTTTTCAAAATCAAAGGCTAAAAATATTGGAAAAGATGAAATGGAGACTTGCTATACATATTCATGATGGTAATCTCTTTAACTGCATAATTTTCTGACATTTTTCCAATAAGATCTACCATTCAATGTACATAGTTAACATAAAATGTATCAATGCTGTGCAGTAATTCACATTTTAATCTGCATGTCATGAAAAAAACAAAATTGCAAATTCCAAAACAACCCAACAAAAACAAAGCAAGTAACCCCCCCAACACAAAGACAATCAACAAATCACAAATGCCTTCAGTCCATTCTGAGTGAAAACTGAAGTAGAAGTAGGAATTTATGTCTGTTTTTTGCCAAGGTACACTATCATGGCTCACCTATTTTAGCACAAATTAATAAAAGAACAAACCTGCAGAACTCAGATACAGTGAAATTCACAAGTATCAAAATTTACCAATGAATTGTAGAATATTGCTGAAGAAGCACAAAAGAAGACAAAACTGTGAGATAAAACTGTGTTAATCTTGGAGTAATCAGCATTTATCATGTGCTACTAGCTGTTATTTAGATAGTAGGAGAAAACTTTGCAAAGTATATGTGAAATACATGTATTTTAGGTTCATTTATTATATCCTATAATTTATCTTTCCAGGGAACAGAAGTTGCATTGAAACCTCTCGTACATGCAGTTGAAGCATGAATTGAATGGTGCATTCCAGGCTATCACAAGTGAACATGGAAACAGCAAGAGGGTTTTGCTGGGTTGCTCAGGATTTTCAACACAGAAGCATCAAAAGAGCTGAGGGTTCAAAACCCAATTTCTTTGTTTTTTCTTTAGTTTCAGTATACTTTCAAGATGATTAAACTCTGTTCTTTGAACACTCAAATATTTTCTTGTCTTCTGGATGTTTGCTCAAGTGTAAATAGATGTATGTCACATACTGATCAATTAAAAGTTTATATTCCATTTACTTGTGCTAAGCAGCAATCTTGGAAAAACCATAGTAGAAAAGACATCTTTTAGCTTACATGGAAACTAAAATGTAAAAATATACACATACAAAATTATAATTTTAGTTGTGCTCTTTAATATTTTGGCAGCTGGTACAACTCAGAAATAGCCATTTAAAAAAGAATGTTTTATGCTTGTCTTGATATGAGTAATAAAATCAAAATTAATAATGCTGTTCTTGACTGAAGTAAATGGGATTCATAAGAATTAGATTCACTAATTCTTGGTAAAATTAATATTTTTCAGCTGTACTTTCATCAAGCATAGAATATTGTTTTTCACTCTTAATGGAAGCACACGCTTGTCTATTTCAAATATCTAGAAAATATGCAGCACATTTGAATGAACAAGATTCCCTGGGAATAACCTTGGACCAGAAGAGAAATAAAATTGCAAAAAATCTGTGCCAATGAAGTAACATTGGCAAATGTTACTTCAGCAATTTCTGTCAAAAAAATTAGACTGTCTGCCCAAAGACACATATAAATGGACATTGTTGACATAATTGAACTGATATTTTTTCCTTGAAACAGTGATCATGAATTTTTTCTTTACAAAACTTTTTCTTAGTGTGATGAGAATTTTATATAGAAAACCTCTAATCATTACACATATTTTTAAAACTCAAAACTTCATTGTGGGCAAAATATTCTCAAATTTTGATAATCATGAAGAAAACTAATGTATGCAGAGCTGTTTCCTTGCATTGTTCTCACAAACACCACTGTTCAATTCCATGGTACTATAAGGATGAATAGAAGACAAAGGTTAAACTTTTATTTTACTTCCTTTTATGTTTTATTGAGCTCCCTTGAGTGTCAAAGAGATGTAAATCCATTTCAGGTGGATGTGGAAAATGTATCCTTTTGAATCTACTAGAGAAACATTTGAAATGCAAAGGAAATTCATGCCTTGTTTTCGTTTCCGCCATCACTGCATCAGTTCAGTGATGTGTGAGGGTATGCACTGAAAGGCTACTGCAAATTCAAATTATGTGGCAGTTTTGAGAGCTATCTTTTCTTGTTATGGTCCAGGTTGCCTAGTGGTGATCTGAAATGAAGAAAGCCAAAAGCAGCAGCCTCTTCTTCAGCAGCCCCCCTAAGCGGTGATACAGAATCTATTTGCACAGAGGTGTCTTGAACTTTGTTGACTGAACTCCACTGACATATATCAGAATGCAGAAACTGCTAATACAACTTGGACTAAGCCCAGCATTATGTATTACCAGCATTAGCTGGTTTCTGGGGCCTAAAAGCCAAAGAATGGTGTTATGTTTAATCCTGTGATACACAGTCTGGTTTGGAATACCAAACTAGAGGAGACAATTTTAAATGATTACAACAGCTATTTCAGAAGATTAAATCTGTCAGAAAAACAAAGGAGAACAGCTTACTTTGTAAGTTTTCATTAACTGCCAAAACAATTCCTTATCCCAGGAAACACTTTCAAAGTGCCACGATTTTGCTTCTTTTTCTGTTTTATTTCACAGATGTATATATAGAAAATTTATTTTGATGCTTTCTTTTCTGGACTGAGAAAGGCATAAAACCTGTAACATCTTTATAACTCCTTCTGGTTGCAGTATTAAATATGACATGATAACAAAAAATCCTGAAATCATTGATCCTCTGTGGAGGGATGAAGTAAGCAATGTATCTGTCTTCCAAAACCTCTTTCACAAGCCATCTTTGTGTACTCAGAGAGCGTATAGTAACACAATAGGTATAAATGAAGACTCTGTAGCAGTAAAACGGAGAACATCAAAAGGCAAAAAATAAAGCAAACCACAAAGAAAGAGAGAACAGGTACAAGGAATTTTTTAGGTCCTCTCTTCCATGTCTAGAGCAGAAAAATATACGTCACATTATTTTGGTGCTGATGTGGCCAGCAGGGAGAATGATGGAGATAGAAATAGAGAGATTTTTATTTTGTATTTCAATCTTCTAAGAAAAACATCTTTGAATAAAATTATGGGAAGCTGTTTCATTTCTGCAGACTGGTAAATGTATGTTGCTATTAGTTGTAGCAGATCAGAGGTTTGCATTTAGCTGCAGGTTCTGAAAAAATTATCAGCTATGATTTGCCAAATTTGTGAAAGAGCTTGGAGCCTTTTTTTTTTCCCTTCTTATCTTTAAGGCCAGTTTCTTACCAACAGAAGACTAAGGATTTTTGTTGAAATGGTTTTAGTTTTGCTTAGCTTTGAATAACTGTGTGGTGTAGCACAGTGTTATAGACTCTTGATATAGTTATGTAATTAACTGATAGTGAAAAACAACTCATCTGTGTAGTGCAGAGTGACCCCAGGATAATGATGTAATGTACAGGAGTGCAATCACAAAATAACTGCAGAGGCTTCACAAGAATGGGAGTAGGGTGAAAACAGAGATTCCAGGGTTATTAACTAATTGGCAACACTCAATTATTTTTTTAAAGGAATACAACTTCAGGATCTGGGTAAATTTAGTCCTTTTACAAAGGACAAAGGAAAAATAAAGAAACAGCATAAAATGCAACATGGAAATTCTGGTATACCATGGAACTGCAGGCCAGTTAATAAAAAATGTGTTGTGGATGTTGCAAAGTGTGAAAGATTATTCTAAAAGGACCATAGGATGGGGAAGAAAGCACCACCATCACTATCATCATCATTCTCTTGGTGAAGAGCTGCAAAAGCTGATGACTCACCCTAACCTTCCCTCTTGTTGAGGAAGAGTACAATCATCAATCTTAGATGCACTGAAAATAGAGGAGTACTTAAAGGAAGAGAATAAAAATAGATACAGGAATAAATATAATTTTCCCCATCCTGATCAAGAACTCCACTCATTATAAAACTGGCAGTTCCTTTTCCACAGAACATTGTGGTTTTGATGAAACAACACTTGGAAAAAATGAGTAGTTTTCCAAAGCTCTTAAAAACATTAAACAAAAGCATTTGCAATACTCCTGGAACGAGGCCACCAGGTGCCTAAATGTTTGTGGGAAAAGATGTTTAGGGGAGACAGTGGGGGAGCACATCTCTTATGAGAGCTCAGCCCTGAGAAGACTGAAAGAGGACCTTGACAGTGTCTGTAAGTATCTGAAGGGACATTGCTCTCCACAAGTGTGGAGTCAGGCTCTTCCTGGCTCTACCAAGCAGTAGGACAAAGGGCAATGGGCTGAAACTGATAAACAGGAAGTTCCATCTGAATATGATAAAGAACTTCTTTGCTTTAAATGTGGAAGTACACTACTCGATTGCTCAGTGAAGTTGTGGATTTTCTCTCACTGGAGATAATTCAAGACCCATCTGGTCCCAAACTTGTGCAATGTACTCAAACAGGATAACCCTGCCTGAGCAAGAGGAGTGGGCCAGATGACCCAATGTGGTACCTCTCAACTTTATGCATTCTCTTGGTCACATTTTGCTTATACACTTTACCTTCAGAATAATCACAAAGAACTTAAAAAAAAAAACCCTTGGAAATTTATCTCTCTCTGCACCCTCAGTGTACATATGTATTTCCTTACTACGTAAGTTTTTCACCTAAGCAATTTTTTTAATCAATAGGAAGAAGGAGAAACATCTAATCTGTTATCTGTCTCATGTCTTAAATTGATAAATTATATTGCACCAGGAAATTGTCTGATTTTTATTAACAAAAATTTTGTAAAAATACAACCAACCAAAACTCCCAAGTATTTTGGTATTGCAGACAATTACAGTGATGAGATATGACTTAACCAATTTTTGTGCACTATGAACATGAGCAAGCAATAATGGCCATAAATATTGTATCATTACAGGCAGCCAGTGGCAGTTTGCATGTAGTGTTTTAATTCAGAGGCTTGGAAGTTTGCAGCTGTAGAGAGAGGCTTGAATTTTATTGTTCTAGACTAAATATATATATTAAATAGCCTCCAAATATTAAGTTTTATGGTGCATACATAAATTAACTGAATTCTTGGATTCTCAAAGGAGTTCCTTTCTTGAGTAGGTTTAGTCTTTATAAACCCAAAATCCCAGTTTACAGATTGGTGAGGTGTCAGGGAACAGCAAATTAAAAATCAGATAGAAAAACCTTGCCCATTGAATTTTAAATTTTGGACGTCTATGGCTGAATTAGTCATTCTAGGCAGTCTTTGGAGACAATGGAAAGAAATAGATGCTTTTATGCATCTTCTTATTCTAAAGTATATGCCTAAAATAAGTGAATTGAATCTTATCCCACATGACATATTTAATTCCTCTTTAAACTGCAAAGAATATGTAATGTGACCACTGAGAAGCGGAAATTTACATTGTAGATGTCTGAAGCCATTCAAGATGAATCCTGTTGCTCTTGACTACTAATCAATTCCCAAATCTTTTCCATGATTTCTGCAGTGAAGAAAGAAACATCATTTTGTTAGGCTGTGCTAAGAGATGACAGCATTTTTCACTTGCTGCCTCCACTTGTGTGCCTTTTTTAAAGGCTAGGTTTAGAACCCAACTTTTACTATGAATGTGTTCTACTATAAAACCAGTCTAATTTAGAAAATTTCAAACTAAAAAATTTTAAGGAAGAGGCACTGAAATATTCTTTGTTGGTTTTATAAAGAAGGAAATATTGAATCTAACTGCAGTTATAATCAGAGTATTAAAATTATTCTATTTTAAAAAGTGATTAACTGATACTTATAAAACTGTAATTTTATAAGAAAATCCCCAAACATACTGAAAGTTATACATTCAAGAAAGCAAATATAATGAAAAAATATATTTTTCCTTTTAAATATTTCTATAAGATTGCAACCATAGCAATTTAAACAATAATAATAAAAACAATAAGAATTTTTATTGAAATATGAAAGCACAGAAATATAAAATACAGTAAGGTTGAGCATAAGAATGGAATATTCTTTCAGACACACGAATGGCCCGAATTAGTGTTGTTATCTTATTGCAAAAGTTCCATAACTTCTCGGTGATTGCTCATGTGCAGCTCTTCACAGCATTGACTACTTCCTCTTTGCAGCACAGCCAACAAACTCCAACTCTCTCCTCACCCAGCTAACCCACTCTTTTGTAGCGCTCATCTTCTCATTGGACTCGTCTTCTTATTTGGTTCCTAATCATTGGTGATGAGTACAGCTGCAACTCCTCAGGGGTAAGATTGCTTTCTGCACGATCTCTATTTTCTCACATTCTATCCCTCCACAAATTAGTATCCTATTTCTAACAGTGATCATCAATGGATGCCATGAAAGAGGAAGAGCAGGACAAATACTTCTTCCAGGAATATGTCTTCTAGGAATATTCCAGATTTAATCTAGTTTCACCTCAACTGACTTCTGCAGGTATACTACCTGCTCAGCAGGTCAGTAAAAGTTTATTTGTTCTGATCCTGGTTTGTATTTCCTCCATCTGATAGTTCTATATTCTTTCTCTGGAGATGGCTTCTGGCTTCTCTGAGATGATCAGGTTAGCAAAACTGTTAAAAGTAAGAGCATGCATTTTAAAATTCTGACCATAATTATTTTGCAGCTGATGACCAGAAAGGATGCCTAATGTAAGTGATGTGGAGGCAGAGAGCAGAATTGTGAAATATGTAGGGGCAAAACCATTTGGTATTGTATGTGTTGGAGAAGGGTTTACAATCCCTGAAAATTCCTGTATGCCATCGTGCCTGTTGTTTTTCTTCAAGGACTGTGGATGATTTTATTCAGTAGCTGGGAGTTTTGTAAGGAACAGAGGTTTTATAAACCAAGATTTTATGCCTTCAATAGCTGCATCTTTCAGGCACAGAACAAATTAACAGAGATGCAATATCTCCCAGATTTCAATCTCTCCATATGTATTTTAACAAACTAAATTTCTCTTCTGGGGCCCTCACAGAAAACTACTGATATTTGGAGGCTCTGCAGCATTTTCAGACTAAAGCTTTACTTTGATAGATTGCTGCCTGAGGGAAGGTGGAAAGATAATGAGCCAGAGAAAAGAGTGATCTGAGGGAAAGAATGCAAGAGAGGAAAGCTGACAGTAAGTCTTAATTTAAGGCTTAAATCTGAGAAAGAATTTAGGTTCAAACTGTTTGTTTATGGCAACTGAGACCACCAGTCAACCTTGAAGGTTCCTGTGTTTCTGCCAGGATGATTTCAGTGTCTGTGTTTCCACTAAGGGCATGGGCTACACTGTTCAATTTATTCCTGGTATAATCCAAACTCTGCTTCACAAACTGGAAATTGGCCTTCACTGATCACACCTGCAGGATTGTAACTCACATATTTGAGTGTGATCCTGCTAAACAAGCCAGGTGTGAAAGATCCCAAAAGCGCAGTAAGAAGATATTGTGTTGTGCTTCACATCAGGAAGTTATCTATCTTTTTTAAAAGCTGTCACTCTTATTCTTCCCAAATTCCCACAACAGAGCAGTGTGAACCCAGAGGTCTGGATTTACCTGGCTGCAAGGCTATAAGCACCAGCCTTTGTCTATTGAGAAGATCTGTTGGAAATGAGAGAGGAGAGAGTGAAACTAGTAAAGAATGTTTTGTGATTTTCCAGCTTGGAGAAAATAACTATGTCTATGAGAAGTAAAATTTCAGATGAATATTACAGAGAAAATAAACTGACATTCAAAATTAAATTTACTGCATTTTGGAGCTGTTTTATTAAACAGTGTCAGTACCCTCTCTAGTCAGTGAGACAAGAATGTTTAGGAGATGTCCTTTGTGATTCTATACTATATAGCAGGGCATGATCTTTTATGGTTCATTGTTTCACTGGTCCTCTGGACTTTAGAATTTATAAGAAAAAGGCCTGTTCCTTGTCTAAGAGCTAATGTAGGAATGTTCAGATGTGCTCTGAATTTAGTTTAAGTAACAAACTGGAACTTCAAATTTTATTTCACGCAGTAATATTTTATTATAATACATTTATTTAAACTGTAAAAAAAGCCAGCAATAAGCATTTCTGAAATTAGCACTAATTTTATTGAACACGTATACATCAAAGATTATGAATTTCATTTTAGTGCTGAAAAAATGGAGAAGTTTTCAGTGACATATTTTCCAGCAAATATACACTTTAAAGTGACAATTTAAACTTATTGTTGTTCTAAAATTATGAATATATGTACTTGTTTTAAGCTCTTTTTCATCCTTTCACTTTACTTAACAGTCCACAGTAAAATTATGGAGCGAGAGAGAAGAAAAACACTTTAAATTACAGTTTGATAAGAAGCAAAGAAGTGGAAGGAAATAATAGAAGATAGGAGACATATGCCATCATATTACAAAACATCTTGAGTAGCAGCTGCAGATTTATTTTCAAAATTGAAAAAATTTGGCCAATATGTATATGTATATATTATATAAAATGTACAAACAATTCTTGTAGATCAGGTTTTCCTGTACACAGAGAGTGTTAGAGGATTTAACACCACAATGAAATGAGTTGCTGTGAACAGAACTGCAATGTAAATGACTAATTTTCAATATATATCAGTTTAAAATGCTGTCACAGTTAAACAACTGTCTGAAGCTCTGACGGTATCTCTCCAGCTGTCTCTTCATATGACACTGGCGCTCATGTAAGACTGTATTAGCTTCTTAAACAATACAGCACTTCACAAATGCTTCAGTTTATCATTTGAGCTTACCTGGCTCCTTGATACCCATTTTTGAAACCCAAGCTGCAGAGACCATTTTATAAAGGCCAGGAAAGTGAATGGTGGGGTTTAAATGTAATTTTTAGGTAGAAGATACTAAACTTGAAATTTGACAACATATTTCTTTGCAGTTGCTCACTGGACATATTGAACGTGGTACATACTAAAATTGCACATAAGACATCTGTGAACAGACTGGAATTTTAGGGGGTCTAAGTTTTTTTTCCTACTCCATTTCTTTTCTGACACAAATATATGACGAAAAAACTTGAGAAGAATGACTGTGAAATGCAAAAAATTTGACTAATACCTAGAGGAGCTGTTAGTAGACCTCTCTACAGTAAACAGAGTGTTGGATAAGAAATGCATCAGAGCATGGTAAATTGGTGGACACACTGTGTTAATGTGTCTGAAAAACCCTACAGTCTTGTACAAGTAAATTTTTTTTTTTTGCAATTCATAGACTATTCTAAAATCGTAACAATATTCTAATAAGACCCAAAGAAGAATTGAGTCTATATCTTCTGATTAAATAACCATTTTAAATCTTTTTCAAAAAACAAAGAGACTGTGCTGCTCTGTACTTTACAGTTTTCTGGGATATTTTTTGTCGTTTTAGCACCTTATAATAGTACTTTTCTTACAGTGCTAGCACGTAAAATAAGAGAGTGCAAAAACAGAGTGATAGTGAAATCTATCTGTAAGTATTAATTTTAAAAAAAGGAAGGAAAAAATTAATGTATTCTAAAATTTGTATTCTTCATTGTCATAATCCCCTTGTTACAAGCAACAACTTTGTATTTTTTTTTCAATCCTTAAAATCATGACTATAGTAAGACATCAAAGTTTGAGTTAACATTTTATTTTCTGGAGTGAAGATACATATGCACTTCAAAGAGGATTTATTATACATTTAATTTTCTGGTTAAAGGATCTTAGTAAGAGACTATTGGTAGGAAAAAAAAACAGAGAAAATGTTCTTGAAAAAAATTTTCTGGGAATTGGTATGGTGTGTTTTAATCACACTCACTTTTATTGGGCATCAGTACAACAGTAGTCCAAAACAAAGCTGACAATTGGTCTCCAGCAGAGATCTATAACACTAGTTATCCATCAAGACTTCCACTGAGAGACTCCTCTTATGATTTCACTGATGATATTTTGTAGTCCATTTGCTTTGAAATCAGTTTATTTCCCTATTTGACTATCCCTGGTCCTCACCAAAACTTTAGACTGTCATTTGTCAAAGCTTTCCAAGTCTGGCAAAATAAGAACCAGTTGATAGTAAAATTTTATCTCAGTGTAAGTTCATGTGAATTGCTATTGCATGTGTCAAAAATACTTGCTATAAATATGAATGTCATTCACACTTTTATTCAATGCCAATCTATAACTTTTTTCCAACTCTAAGTTTCCAGGACATTGACCAGAAGGAACGGTGGAACAAAACCTGACACAAAAAAATTTAGGAGAGCACTTATGAGGGGAAAAAAACCTGTGGCCTCTAATGCACACCGGGAACCTTTTATAAAAACAAAAGAAAAATAAAAAAAGGTCAGCATGTCTTAAGTGCCTCCCACATCTGATGTTATTGCTGCGAGACTGAAGTGAGTAGTCCATAACATTGAAGTCATTCGAGAAGACTTATAATGCATACTTAATTCACCCTTAACAAGAAGAAATCCATCAGAACTGCTATTATATAATAATACATAGGTCTGAAAATAAATTTGCTATCACTCTAGATCACTTGAGGACTCTGGGTACTCCCAGGGTGGTTTGTGACAAACTTCTCCATATGTCTCTGCTCTCCCAAAACAAGTTTGCAAAACAAGTTTGCAAAAATAGTCCTTCAGAGGAGATGGTGACAACAGGACTGAACACCTACAGTGGTAAATATCCCAGTGCAGTAGTGTGATTTACATCCTCACTGTAAAAATAGAATGGTCTTGTCAAAATTCCATACCCTTGGCAGATGTCAGTCCATGCTGTTGTCTGAAGCACATTTTGAGATGGTCTAGGAAAGAAACATAGCAGTAAAATCACATTGTGAGGGAGGTTTAATAATTAAATAGTGAGGTCCCTGGCTTGCTATGGATACCCTAGGGAAGAGAAAGAGTATGTGAGTATTGTCAAAATAACACACATCATCTGATATTTACTAGCTGTATGACTTTAACAGAGATTTAGTGGTCTCTTCATATTCAGTGCCACCATATAATTTTCTCTGTAAGGTTGTTCAAACCTTTTTTCAAGTGGTTTCAGCATCCACAGCTACGACAGCAAGCCTAACCACACTGAATGAAAAAGTCCTGTCTGTTGAACCAGTCTGTATCATCTGGTTCACTCTGTTCCTAGTGCTAGAGAATTGAAAAAGTTCTAGAGAATTTTCCCTGTGGCACTGGGCAGATCCCCTGGGTTGGATGTGATTCCAGCAGCAGGGTGGCAGTTGAGGGTAAATGATCAGGGAGAGATCCAGAAGAGACCCCGAGAGAGCCTGTGGAGAGAACAGAGGGGACTCCACAGCTGGCCCCAGGTCCATGAGCGGTACCCTGGTGCTGTCCTGCCAGACCATGTTGTCAGCCCTAAAGGACAGAGGAGTCAGCTCTCTCCTGATCACTGAACTTACCTGTGACTAAGTGTTGGGTGTCTGAGCATCGTAGTACTCACACTACCAATTTAGCCCAAAACTGTGACAGGGATACAGGATTTAGAGTCCCTTTTATAGCTCTCTTCAGTAATCTGTCTTCCATGCTGATCTACCCTAGTTTAATGATGTTTTACTTATATGAAACCATTATAGTTCATAGATCATTCTTTATGACTTCTTTATACCTCTTCCATCTCTACCTTATTTTGAGAAATACTCATGGGTCATCACAGAGGTACACAATGGTTTACTTTCTGTTCCTTTACTAATAATCATATATTTTTGCTATTTCTTTTTTGAATTGGGTCAATAATTCACAAAATTATCTGTCACATGCCTACAATAAGATTATTTCCACCAAGCTCAGAGCCAAATATTTATAAGATTGAGATTTATTTTTTGTAGGTGTTTGCTTTACATCTATTTATGCATCTGTTTATTTATGTTTTTCATTATGTCTCTACAGAAACATGAATATCTCTGTGAATTTTATCACTTTTGTCTTCACTTCCTTTTCCATCAACATAAAGAGGAAAGCTCTATTATTCTACTACACAGAGATAATAGTTCTGTAACAAGAGTAAATCAATAACTGCAAAACCTGGACATGGGTTAATTCTAGGTTACATTCTGGAAGTATTGCTTCACGTTCTAAAATGAGGCATGTTATCAGACCTTAAAACATATAGTGATGAGTTGAAACGTTTAGTTTTGTGGCCACTGTCACTACAAAATGTAGATTGATTTGGGTCGTCAAAGTAAATTAGGAAATTATCTTCCCCACAAAATGAACAGTCGTTAATGGTCTGATGCTCTGGACTATTACATTCACTAATATGGTAGAACATAGCCAAGGTCATGCTTAATAACCAGATTGATGAGGCAGTAGTGTAAGCAAGAGGTGTTCTTTTGTATAACCAGAAGTATGGAGCAATCAAAAGACTAGAGGCAGGTAAAATTTAGTAATCTAATTATCACGGATTTGGAAGGGATTAGAAATGAAGGAGAATAAGATTACCCAACTATACAGAACTTCTTATTCATAGCTGGATTGTGGGTTGACAATATAATTTAATCAATGGTGATCTCAATTTGATTTACATTCATACCGTAAAGAAGGGTTTTGAAAAATCCTTCCTTACTTAAATTAAAATTTGCACCATTATAACCTAGACATTTTATGAAAAATCTCCCTATTAATTTTTTTCGTCTCTCTTTTCACAATTGCTGTTTAAACTAGAAAATTCCTTGTTTTAATCATTGTGTCTGTTATTGATTACATCGTATCATTTTTACTAAAAATGTCTTTTCTTTGTATAACTCAATAGGAACAAGTGGAGCTTTAAGAATAAAACTGGAAGTAATGTCCCTACTCAGAGAAGCTTAAATGAGAAGTGGCAGCACAGAGGGAGTGAGTAAACAAAATGGAAACAAGAAAACTGAAGCAGGAAACTGTCCTTGGGAATCCTATTTAGGAAGATAGAAGTAGTTCTTAAAAAATTTTAACAGTTTCTTCCCAACCCAACTCATTGTACTCATGCTGCCAACTCCCAAGAATCATGAGCTGGAATGAAATGGGAGGCAAACCCACATTGTCAGTATAAATATGCCAATAGGAACTATATCTAATTTTCAAAACTGCGCAGAAGCTTGTCCTCTCCTAATGCTGAGTTAAGAGTTAGCTTCATCATTAGCTGATAAGCACAGCTTTTATTAAGGACTTAATGATTGAATGATTTAAAGGCTCCAAAGCTGATTTTAGAAAGAGTTTTGAGACAGTATTCAATATTGTTTAAAATTATTATTACTGTCTAATTCATAACATTATATTCCCAGGAATTTTAAATAGCAATTATATTGTGCTTGCTGAGTATTCAAGACTTACTAATTTTTAACTGGATAAATATAGACATGTTATGGTTACATTGGTTTTATTTAAAATTAAGTGAATATCTGAATTTCAAGCTAACAATGAAATTATAGACAAGGGTTATTCAAGTTCCTCAAACAATATCAGTAACATATAGAAATTCAAAATCTGACAACAATCAGGATAAGTTTATTTCCACCTTCAAAATATGTTTTTGTTTTAAAAGTCCTGTTCCATTTACAGGAGAAATGTTTTTATGGGAAGATATTAGAGTATTGCCCAAACACTAGACTAGTTACTACAGCATGTAAATCCATTTCATGTACAGTAAAGCTAAAACTACATCTTAAGCACTAAGGTGTGAGAAATAGAATACCTTTTTTAAGAACTCAGTAATGTCTGGATCGCTGTTCTACAATTCTACTGGTGTTATTGGAAGAGTTCTTTTTTATGGAAACAGAGATGAATAGCAATTTCTTTTTCTCTTTTTCTTTTCTTTTCTTTTCTTTTCTTTTCTTTTCTTTTCTTTTCTTTTCTTTTCTTTTCTTTTCTTTTCTTTTCTTTTCTTTTCTTTTCTTTTCTTTCAAGCTCTGTTGCTTCTGCCTCTGGCCTCAAATTCATGGCAACTTTCTTGGTGGCTTTATTGATTTCATCAGAAGGATTGGCAAGGAGATGTGGAAAATAATCCTTCCTTTTTCTATGAAAATTCTCTAAACCCATGACAGTTTTCAGAAATAAAACACACATTTATAAATTAATTATTAGGTAAAATTATTAAGTTGATAATAAATAATACCCATAAATCCATATTTACTTTACAGGATTTTATTTTGGCTTATTATATTGGTTTATTAGTTTAGCAAAGCATAGCCCAACACGGAGCTGTTAACACTCTGGAGGTGGGACAAGGACAGCTGTGTTCAAGTTCAACTTCCCAATCAAGCAAAACAACACTTAAAGCACCTACTAAACGAAGTGCCATAATTGCAATAATTCAGTGATATAAGCCTGATATTTACAACCAAAGTCGTATTTTGATCTGTCTTCTGACAAAGGCTTCATCAAAACTATCATACTTTTCTGTACTAGATTTCAATGTTAATTTCAATCCTAATTAAAATAATAACAGCTTTTGCTAGCTTTAGCTGGCTCTTAATGTACAATTAAGATAGAAGCAAATTAGTGTTATACTACCAAAGGACACAGAGAAATACCCTAATATGAGGCCAGATTGGATGGAGTTTTGAGCAACCTGGTCTAGTGGAAGGTGCCCATGACAGGGCAGCTGGAAAGAAATCATCTCTAAGAACCCTTCCAACACAAACTATCCTATGATTCTATGATTCCATAATGCTATTTTAATATTCTAGAAAGTAAACAGTTGCCTTTTTTATTATTTTTTTAATGAGAACTAGAGAGCAAACAGTAATGAATGGTGTACCTCAATACTCTATACTGGGACCAGCACTATTTAAGATCTCCATCAATGACAGTGGGATTGAGAACACCCTCAAAAAGCTTGCAGATAACATCAAACTGGTTGATCCTCTAGGAAAACAGTAGGTCGTCCAGTAGGACCTTAACAGACTTGAGGAGTGGGACCATGTAAACCTCCTGAAGCCCAACAAAGCCAAGTACAAGGTCCTCTGCCTGAGCCAAAGCAATATTCAGTGTCAATAAAGACTGGGGGATGAATGGATTGAGAGTATCCCTGCCAAGAAAGATTTGGAGGTGCTGGTGGGTGAATAGCTGGATATGACCCATCAGCGCTCACTCACTTCCCACAAAGCCAGGTGTATTGTGAACTTCAAAACAAGTGTCACCAGTAGATAAAAGGATGTGATTCTGGCCCTCACCTCCAGCCTTGTTAGACTTCACCTTCAGTACAGTATCCAGTTCTGAGGCCTCCAATACAGCAAAGAATTGATATGTTAGAGTGGGTCCAGAGGTGGGTCATGAGGGAGATCAAAGGTCTAGAACACTTCTCCTATGAAGAAAGGCTTTGAGAGCAGGGTCTGTCCGCAAAACAAAGCTCTCAGGAGAGACTTTATTGTGGTCTTTCAGTACTTACAGAGGGCTTGTGAGAAAGATGGACAGAGATTTTTTTACCACTAATGGAATCATAGAATGGCATTCCTGATTTTTCATCTTCTTCACTGACATATCTCTTCAACATTATGAGACACATGGATGAAATAGTACTTCCATATTGCAGTGACAATACAAAATGTCTTTGAAAGATATAAATCTCATTCATTTAAACACAGACTCAGGAGTCATTAGTATATTCAGGAGTTCTTTGGATGACAGGACTGAAATTAATTTCAAGATGGTGACATTTAAATTTAGTTGTCTACTTCCATTATCATCAGCAGAGATCAATGGAGCTCACAGAACAAACGCCATGTGAGGGCCAAGTCAGTCAGCTGCCCAGACATAATTCATTATACCTTTTGAGAGGCACCAGGATTTATTAGACATCCACACAGAGATGGCAGATATGACACTCAGGAGACTAACATTACTTTTGAATGGCAGCTGGAGGACAGCCAGCATTTGCTATGGTATCACTCATCTTCCTGGACAACTCTGTTGAGGCATTTGAACAGAGTCCAGTGTATCTGTTAAATGTCTTCATGGAAGGCCAGGGAAGAATTACAGTCGGCAAAGCTGAACGTCAAAATTAATTCAGTTGTTCATTTGCAGTTTATAGGCAATTATCTTAATGAAAGGTTTTTACTGATCAGAATGACTGGACATCAGAAAGGCATAAAACACAACACAGACATACAGAAAATATATATGCACAAAAAACTTACTTGAACAGAAAAATCCAAAATTGTATTGGTTTACTAGTTCACATCTTCGAAAGTCCAAGCTTTTTCATTCCTGCTTGACTAAATTAATCTAGAAGAAAGTTTATATATATGGTGACGTAGCATTATGTTGCAAATACAATATACTAAACTCAGATACCAAACACTTTCAAAAATGTGGCCAAATCCAAATGTCTGCTTATGCAAGCAGTTCCTTTGGGAGACATAAATAAATCTTAGACTTGTTAAGCAGTTTTTATTGCTGAAGTAGTTTAGCATTCTACCACCCTTCTGAAAAAAATCAGAAAAATCAATATTTTAATTTTTAATATTGGTAGATAATAAAATTCTGAAATTCCATATATATTTTACAACATTCATGAAATTGTCATATTAATTTCTTATCTACAGTTTCATTTTTCTCAGCATAACCACTATACAAATATGCCACCAGGAACAAGTGTAATTTGTTGTGGAGATGATGTATCAGCAATTTTATAGAAGTTGTTCATTTTTTATGATAGCACAAAAATGAAGATCACATTTCAGACTATAGCTTTGACAAAGATATAGTTAGGCATGTATAAAAAATTTACTGTTCATTTGTTCTGTTGCCCAGATATTTTACTCTAAAGATACCACCAAAATGTGTTTCTCATTACATTGAAACAAAATGAGTCCATCTGATTTCTAGTTTATTGTCAATGGCTATTATTAAAATGAAGATCATCTTTCAATACATTGTTATCTATTACCTTTAGAATATTTGATTTCTAAAATTTTATTCTGTGTATTTATCTACAGAGAATTACACTTATTTTTCTTTAAAGTAATTCCTGGGTGAATATTTGGGTTAAGAACTCTCCAAGAATTACCCTCAAAATGCAATCTGAACATGACTGCACCAGCTTCCTCTGTCCTACACAATTATTCAGTGTGCTCTGAAAACTCATCTTAAGACAACTCTCTAAAATTCTCTTTAGACAGCAGTTTTCCACAAAAATATTAAATTTGTTGTGTCCATGATGTAATTCTAGCTCTATAAGATCATGCTACCAATTAAATTCTTCATTGCTTTTGATATTCTAGGAGTTCCTTTTGGAAGCTAACAAACATATTTGAAGTTTTTAATAAATTCTATTATTGAGTCATTCTGAATCTGAGCCATTCTTTAGACTAATATCTGCTTATCTTTTATGTCTACTTGAGTTACACATTATTTTCTTAGGGTCTGTTCCTGGATCCATTCTGTAGGGTTTATAGCATGCTTACCATAATTAGAAATTTTTCTGGTGTGTGTTCTAATTCTTTGTCAAAGTTTTCCAGTACTGGAAAAGTTCTAGAAAAACTTTTTACACTGAGAACAAGAAGCTAACTTTTTAAGACAGAGATTTCCATATTTCGTTTTGTAGACCTTCATGGAAGACAAGAAAAAACAAGTAGTAGTTAAGACTAATGAAAGGCCTCATATTTTTTCTGAGGTACTTAAAAAAGGATAAAGTGTAGCTCAGAAATAAATCATACCATAGGGTCTTCTATTTCTTAAAATTTTTGATCAATGCTATTGCAAGCATGATAATTGAACTGCAGTTTGGGAATTCTTGTTGTGAAAAACAAAGTAGCTGTTTTTATTACAATTTCTAGGTAGAAATTGGACAATTGCAGCTATTTGAATGGGCAGAACTAGGATTTCTGTAAGGCCTACTGCAGAAATAGTTAGAAATGTCACCTTAGGTGCTTTCAACTTCTAATTTACTCATTACAGGAGAAATGAAAGTGATGAATTTAAAAGTATCTGCAGGCAGAGAAGTTATACCACTCTTAAGGAATGAAAAAAAAAAGTTAAGGATGTCATCTGCCTGGAGGTATGTTCAGAGATGATAGCTTGACTACTGAGATCCAGTACTGTCTGTGGATAGCTCTGTAGACTGGCAGACTTATTCCATATGCTACTTTTCATCTGCCTCACTGACACTGGGTTCTGTAGTTAGGCGCTCGGACAGTTACAGATCTGTTAGGACAGACCATGGGGCTTTTGTTCTGTTCATAAAGGCAGATTTACTTTCTTCTTAGTCTTTAGGAACATACACATTAACTTAATTTTTTTAAACTATTGTTTTCAGATAAATCTGGGTGGATGGATCTCCACATCTTAAGATAAAGGGAGAAGAGAACTACTTATTTTTCTATCTTTATCTACTGGCCAATTCTCTGTTCTGAAATAGCTGTGCAGAGTGTCAGTAGGGAAGTTTCCATGAACATCCAGGGCATATTAAAATCACAGTACAAATATAAGCCACATCTCCGGAAATTATCACTTCAGTTAAAATAGTAGCAAATTTTTATTTTCATGTCTAGTCCTTAGACATAGTTTGTGGTGGAATTTTCTGCTGATGATATTAGAAAATTTATTTTGAAGATACCTAATTACTAATAGTTAAAATAATCAAGTTAATTTTATATTTTATATATGTCTATTATTAAAATTAATTAAGCATTATTCTAAATAGTAAAATAGGTTTTCTATTTAATTGTATTTAGATTGTGGAGGTTAATACAAAAATTCTCTATCTTCTACTTTTGGAAAGTAGAATATAAGAGAACAAATTGTGATTTTTTTCTCAAATTTAAATGAACTGAGCTAACATGATTTAATCATATGAGTCTTGATATCTTTGACATACTGGAGGTGTACATTATTTCCATAATTTTCACCGTCTACACACCTACGGTATTATAATACAATGACCTGTCTCTAACAAGAAATTACTATAGTGAATTATTAGGAAACAAGCAATTACACAATAAGGCAGACGGAGAAAAGGCCATAAAATGGAAGAAAAAATGTTTTTCTAACCAAATACATATGCTTTGAAAACCAAGATGTAGGATTGATTTTCATGTCTTCTGGGGAAATAATTTAATTTAATTATCTATTCTTTTAGGCTTGAAACTCAAATTATTCATTATGCACCTGATAAAAAGAAAGACAAATATGACAGCAAAGCAGACAATTATTTTAGTTTGTAGTGCTGAGTAAATAATAGTAGACTGCAACGCATAACTATTGTTATATCAAACAGCTGGTTATTTAAACTGAAAGATAACTGAAGAAATTTCTGCATTGCAGTGTACACATTATGTTCAGAGGGAGCTGTTCTTCAAAATATTATCAGAATGTCTTCATAGCAACAGGACTGGGTAAATCATTTTTTTAAATCATTTACTAGTCATTTACTAATCATTTTTATAAAAGTAAAACATTCCTCGATGCTGTATTTCTAAAATGGAAGACTGAACTTTCTTTTTTTTTAAATGCGTTGTTATAATTGAAAAATAACTAGGCAAAAATCCATGCTGAAGATCAGGTGGACAGTTGATGAAAGGTTTTGTAA
Source organism: Ammospiza caudacuta (assembly GCF_027887145.1). Classification (NCBI taxonomy): domain Eukaryota; kingdom Metazoa; phylum Chordata; class Aves; order Passeriformes; family Passerellidae; genus Ammospiza; species Ammospiza caudacuta. The sequence continues at coordinate 73,947,262 of NC_080594.1, forward strand.
GTCTATTGACCTCACCAAGAAAAATGTTATATTGAACTAGTAGAAAAGATCTGTGAGAAGAAAGAAGCAATATAACTCTTCCTTCTCTTTATTTGTCCAAAATGTAACAGGAGAATGCAGCAATAAATGACAAACATACACATGCATTTTAATTACTTATTATTGAATTTTCACTATGCATTTCTGAATTATGGAGGTATTGCATCTTAATTAGAGGGCAGGACAGATGGTGAAAGCTTAGTCTGTGTTAAAATAACCTCAGGTGCCAGCTGACTATGCACTTCAAGCAACATTTCTTAATAACAAAGCTAATTGTCCAGCAAAAATACAAAAGATGTTCTATGTAAATATTTAGTACAAAGAGTCATTGAAAAAATGTGTCTTCTTCATTTTTTTTCCTTCTGTTTTCATACTAGCTGATAATTTTATTTAATCTTTTACCTATGGGCTAGATAAGGATTAGGTTGTTGAGTTTAAAGAAAGAAGGAAAAGATTTAGTTTGTGTCTGAAAGAAATTTTGTCTCCGTTGCATACACGTACTTTAGCCAACAAAACATAGACAATACTTTAAATTCTTTATGTCTATGATGCTCTTCTGGAGCAACACAGACAGAAATGTGTATCTCCTAACCAGAGTCTCCTCTATGACAAAAAAGTTGAATTTTTTTTCTCCTCTCACCTACCATTTCTTAGGACACAGCATCAACAAAGCTCTGGGTAAAACACAGCAATAAGAAATGGTAATTTAAAAATAATTATTTATGGGCCAATTTTATCCATGGTCCTCTTTCATTTTTCTGTGGCATACCGAGCCTTGACATACTTCCTCTAGATATTTGAGACAGCAGACTCCATGTTTTCTGCCTGAAAGAGTCCATCATGTTATTGTAGTATAACCTCTGCAAAGCAAAGACATAGTCCATCCATAAGAGTGCAAAAGGAACTGTGCCAAGCACTATTGTAAAATTAGGCATTCATGTACACAGAATTTATGATGTTGGGCAAAAGTAGTTTTGCCCTGAATGTATATGGATAGACTGAATCAGTGACAGACTAGTAATGGTTCTCTCTTCTAATTGGGAAATTGGTGAATGAACCTATGGAGGAACAGATTTTGGAAAATAACAGTACCAAAACCACCGCAACAGAAAACTTTCCTCTGGTCCATTGAGATACTAAGTACAAAGTGCACTATAACTCCATCAAGAGTGAGACAGAGAAATGTTATTTAGCTCCCATATCTGGGTGAAATTATTAACTATGCATGTCACAGCAGCTGTGAAGGAGATATCTATATGGTATTGTTATCCAAGTGTAATGGGTTCTCACCATTACAGAAGAAAAAATTCTATACATGGGCTAGAAGGGACTGCAAATTATTTTGATAACCCAATCCAGATGACAGCAAGATACACAATGATATTCACCCACCTCAACAATATAGGACTTGGTTTTAGATCAGTTTCACCATGTTTCAAAAGTATTTTTCTTTTATTTCCATATTCTTACACTGCTATATTTTAACATTTAAATTTTTTATTATGGAAAAGTAATTATAATAATTCATAAGAACAAGTCTTCTGAAGGTTCTTATGAGTTTGTGTGCTTACTTCCAATCCAAGATATTCTATGTGTGTGGTAACTGAACCACACACTAAAGCAAGTTTTGAAATCACAGCTGTGATCCGGATTACTTCAGCAAAACACTGACTGATATATTTTTCAAGTAATTTAGTCTAGGCTTCAATTATTCAAGTGGTTTACACACAGTGTACAATGAAACATGTTGCCCCAGTGGGGGCCAAACCCCAAGATGAACAGAAAAAAAATCAAAGCAGGTATAAAAGAAGAAGATAACAATAATCTGTCAGTAATGATTAAGCTTGCAAGTCAATAAACTTCTCATGCTTCTTTGTTGAGCAGGCAAAAGTTATTTTAGCATTTTCTGCACATTGAGCATATGCTGTGCTTTTGGAAGGTTTGTGCTAATTTCGATAACTTACAAGCAGCATTTTTCAAATACACTTCTGAGGACAATATTCTCCACTTTATTTTCTAAGGAAAATGGGTTTGCAAATATAAGTTCAGAACAGCAAAATTACTATAATAGCATTTATCACCAAGCAATTAGAATAGATTCAAATACACATATTTGCTAATGTACATTTCCCCTAAAAAATAACAGAAAGAAAGCTTTTACTAATTACTTCCCTCCACTGCTGCTTTTTTTGTTGTTGTATTGGAAATATGTACTGCTTTTCCCAACAGAGTTGCTTGTTTTCTTTCATCTACAGGAAACCTTATTGCCCAGATTCTCTTCAAGTCCAAACATGTGCACTAATGCTGAAATGTGTGGAGTGCTGGGGAAAAGAAACACGAAAAACTTAAAAAGGAACCAAAAAGAAAACAGTAATAACAGGAATATAAATCTCCTGAAATTGCTCCTAAATTAACAGATTTATTATTGTTATCTTTGCCTCCTTAGCACCCAGTGATGTGAAACAGACTGGTAGTGTGTGAGCACAATTAGCTGCAGGCAGGCATATCCTTTAAACATGGTTTTGTGATAATTATTCCACAGTGAGAATGGTTCCCTGTTGCTCATAAATTTAATCATAAGGTGGAGATATTAAATTACAGAAACAGGAGTAGTAACTGAAAGGAACACATGAAATTCACAGCAAAGTACAAATGACAGAATACCAAACTCAAATATGCAGGGAACACTATGCCATTTGAATTCAGCTCAGTGAGGAGACCATGAAGATGTTTATGGCTGGCAGAGAAACTGCAGAGTAGCTGAACAGTCAACAAACACTTCCTCATTCTATCTGCAAAAGGGTTTTTCTAGAGATGATGCAGCATCAACTTTAAGGATCATTAGTAAACTGATATGCATATTGCTACAGTTATTAAAAGAAGCAGTGGTGTGTATCAAGTCAGGGATGTTATTCTATGGAATGCTGGCTGTTTAGTTACTGTGCATGTATGGAGTTACTAGTTTCTTGAATGACTAAACAAAGGTATTCTTTACAAATTTAGAAGTATCTCACTCTGATGAAACAAATGCCTACTGTCCTCTGATGTCAAAATAGAAGGTTTTGCTTGCATAATCCAGCCTTCCATAATTATGTTAATGCCATGCCTATCATGGATATGAACAATTTCAAATTGTAGAATAATTTGGATTGGAACAGACCTTTAAGATCACTGAGGTCAACCATAAACCTAGCCCTGCCAAGATGACTGAATAAAAAAATTAATTTAACTGAAAGTCAACATAAGGCAAATAGAGTATGTCCTGAGACTGACACAAACAAAAAGGTAAAAGCTGTACATATTAGAAATCACTGATTATCAGAAGACTGTGCTCCTAAGATAGACTACTACCCATAATAAAATTAATCTAACCAGAATAAATATGAATGTTAAGGTAAACACATAAGTTTTGATCCTAAGTTAATTTCAACATGTTGATTAATAAGCTAAGTTTCCTTAAATTTTACAGAATTCAAGCGCAGTAAGCTTGTCAAAAGCATGTCAGTTCTAGCTGACATGGCTCAAAGCTGATGACTAACAGGTGGTGATGAGCAAATTCTGAAAATAGTTTTCAGCTGTTTCTGCCTATGTAACTAGTTCTAGTTTCCAAAGCTCAGAACCAGAAGCTTTCACAGTTTCTTTTTTTTTCCCTCCACCCCATTTATAGACTATTTAGATGAGCTCACAGTTATGTGACAGAAGTTGGGGTTTCTTTTTTTCAGCTAGGGTTGCTTGCTTGAGCACCATTATTCATATGAATAAAAGAAGTATTTAGGAACTGACAGTCTTAAAGCCACATGGATCAGTGCAGGTATGAAAGGAGAAGGAAAGGTTGGTATGCAGGTGAGATAGGGGCAGGAATATATGTACAAATTTGCTAGTATTATAACTGCTAAAACCTTATTCATGCTCTTGTATGAAATTAAGGCAAGTGATTACTGACTTACTGTTTTCATTATAAAATTTTCTTTTATCTTTAAAAGACACTGTTTCTCTTGCTTTTAACTAGCTTTTTATTCTTAAATTTCCTTGTTGCTTATATATTTGATAGTCTTCTTCATCCTTAGGATACTAAATTAAAGATCACAGATCTTCATATAAGCATGAATGAAGAATATTAGCAGGATTTAAAAATATTTTTTTTTGGGCTGTAAGTAATTCTTACAAGGCAAAACTCAGAATGTTTGGTTAGAATTATTATTCATCCTAGCACAATGGGACTTCTCAATAAATTAATATCTATCTCACGGTACTGTCTAGTACTAGCTCTTTACATAGGTGTAATGCATCAGCTTAGCTAGCTTGTCTCCCTGACATTTGTACAGTATTTGCCCATAACTGCATGAGAACATAGGCATAAAGTTTTGCAGTAAAAGTGACTTTTTTTTTTTTTCACTTTTTGCTAAAAATCATTTATTCTGCTAAAAGTCACTGAACCTTACCTGTTAGTATGAATTTTTGTGTTACCAGCATTTTGTGTTTCCAGCAGTAGCTGGAAAACAGAGCAATAGCTGGAAAGATATAAGAAAATCTATAAGATAGTCTTTTTTTTTTTTTTTTTAAGAAGAGACTATCTTATAAACAAAGATATAAACAACATCTCCTTAATTATAATAATACAAGTAAATTTCAATTAATGTTTTGTGTGGGTTTGAAGTGAGATGTGATGTCTCCCTTACATTTTTATTTATTTCCATTTCAACAACAGCAAAATTTTTTTGTTGTTTATTTTTGTGGATTTATTTTAATTTTTGTTTTTGGAGGGGTTTTGGTTTTTGGGTTTTTTATGTTTTGGCTTCTTTTGCTAAGTGATATTAACCCATTTGACTAGAACATCAAAAGTTTATGAAGGGGAATGCTACAAGTCTTGAGGAAACCAGTGGTACATTGGTTTCAGAGAAAACTTGTGGGTGTTTTTATGATAAACATTAACTGCATCAGCACAGATATGAAATCTTGTGCATCAACAGATTCACATGGTCACAAGCCAATGATTAGTTATGAAGGTGTCATGATCCACACCAAATCCAAACACATGGTTTAGATATATAATATTAATAAAACAGATAGCTTTTCTATGTTTGCAAAAACTAGCTGAAGAAAATGCATGTCTACTAAAAGAAAGAAGAAAAACACTCAAGCCAAAAAGACCTAAACAAACCAGGAGAAAATCTATGGATTTACTTCTTGCTAAAATACACTTTCATTGATTTGTTTGGTTCAGCTGCTATTCACTTGAGTTTCTAAGAATAAATGGATTTATTTCTTACTGTCTTATACCAAAGCACCATTCATATTAAAAAATAAGTTCAATGCTCTTTAAAATGACTTTCTAAGGACCTATTTTATTAGGATGGATGAAATTTCCAGATTAAATGATGTTCCTTTTGTGCCTCCACACACAAATTTTTATTGTTATTATTCCATTCATGCCATTCAAGGCCTGATTATAATATTTTTTCAATTTTTATGTCATTTTCATTGCCAGTTCTGCAAAACAGAAGAAAGTCCATGGTGAAACACTCTCCCTCAATTAGTTCTTTAATTTATAGCTACCATTCCTGCTCACCCCACGTATGATGAATGGAAACAAAGACAGTAAAATCCAGTAATACTTTATAGTCTTCCTTTTTATTATTTTATCTGGTGCATACCGGTCCTATTTGTCTCTTTCACATAGTCCATAATTCTAAAAGATTAGTCAGTGCACAATACTGCCAACTGTGTAATATTTTATATTAATCTCTACCCAACCTACTACAATAATTTATAGTTCAACTCCTAGCATCTGGACAGAGTCCCATCTTCTATATTTAGCCTTTATATCAATATTATTATCTACTTTTCAATGCATTTCACGTAAAGGACATGATCCCAATTTCATAAATAACATAAAAAGCACATAACTTTTTCTTCATCACCACATTTTGATGAAATACTTCTAGGTTACCATTGCTTAGGGAGTTTTCTCCCCAAAATATTCTAATCCATTCATTTTCTGTTCTTGAATAGCTTGCTATCACTATCTGCTTAAGGTCCAAAGCATCCCTGAGTTCTCAGAGTCCTTTTCTTCTATCCTGCTACTTCCTGGTTCTTTCCAGACCTCCTGATTAACTTCCTATGACTGAACTTTTTAAGGTTACTGCCTCAGTAGAATACTGTAAAAAGAGAGAGAGTTAGATGCTGATTATATTAGTTAACTGAACTTTGATTTGAAGAGATTTATTAATCTCTTCACTGTTTGTGTTTGCCTTTTTGGGGATTTCGTTACCTTTATCTTTTCTTTGTTTTCATCCTAAGCTTTTTTATTTTGAAAAATACTTGCATAATTTCAGTGGTTGTCATTATTTCTAGGACTACTGTTTCATTATCTAACTTAAGTAAGGGACAGATTTAATTCTTAGTTCTGCCACTACATCCAGCTTTTTGCCTATGAATGAGACATTAAGTTGCCTCTCCTTTTATTTAGCAGACATGCAGTCATATAGATATTTCTAACTGTTAGCACTGGGTGCACTTGAAGCCTGATATAACAGTGAAGACAACAAAGAATCACCTGTAGAAGTATCACTCTTATTTAGGATGTTTTAGACAGCTTTCTTTACATATTGCTGTGTTGCTCATTAAGGTCCTTCATTTATGAGTTGGTTTTCATTTGTCTTCTTTTCAATCGGCCAGGAATCTGACTACAGTTTGTGTTTGTAATTGGGAGGGATAGTTCATTATACTTGCTAAGTGGAGTGGTAGCCTTAACCTGCAGTTTCTAATTCTGTATGTTCAGAACTGTCTATTCTGTGAAGGGCAAAATTTTTAATACCCAGACTAGACATTTCATATCAGCTGTATATGTTTGGGTTACTAAAGAAGTTCCCTAGTAATTCTTCAGCAAACTCTTTAATTTTTAAGATGCTCTAGGTAAATGCAAGAAACCACTACTTTGCTTTGAGAAATAGAAAGTTTAATCTCATAAAAAATTAAGGAAGAAATATTTTCCTATAATTAGAAAATATATGATACATAAGTATGTATTCACTTAAATAGTTACTTATTCTTTCTTATAGTACCTAACAGATAAAAGAGTTAAGTACCTAAAAAATAAAAGGAAGTTTAATGAAGATTAAACACATCTCTGAGCGACCAAAATTTTCATACATTTCACTGTAACATGATGAAAAGTCTTAAGTAAATGCACAGTAAATGAGAATTGTAAATTGTTTCCATTTTCATTACAAAGCATTTTTGTTCAAAGATTATTACAAGAAACATGAAATGCAGAACTAAGCAGAGAAAAATCTGAAAGAAAATTATTGGTGATATCATAGAACAGTATTGATTGAAATTAAAGTGAGTTTCACTGCTCTTGTTTTTTTATCTGTCTTTCAAATTTCTTTTGTATTCCAAATGAATTCAATTTCAAGTCCAGCAGAATATATTCCAGCCTTTTCTGGAGATCCACAAGAGTAGTTACACAGTTAATCCAATGGAAATGCATATTTACTTATTTATTTACTTATGTTCTAATTCAGCTGAAATTTGCACAGAGCTTTGATCTTTTTTCCTTTTTTTCTATTGTTTTACAGCTTGAGATATAACTTGAGATATATCTTTATTAATATACCACTGTATAAAAGGGAAAAGAGGAAAAGACAAAATCTTGCATGCTAATTCTTGTAACCCTCCCAAAGAATTAAATGAAAAACTGATTATTCAGCAAAGTGTATATATAAACAAAGGATGTCATAGACAAAACAAGCATACAATGGTTTTATGTAGTGAGCCCTGGAAAATTCTATGTTAAAATATTGGTGAAAGAGCCTCTAGGAATCACTTCATTTCCGAATATTTTACCTGAAATATGATCTGTAATATTCAAGATTCAAATAGCATACAGCTGAAAAATGCTCCAAAAATTATCAGAGTATATCTGCAATAGGTAAACAATTCCAGGCAGCTGAACTTCAAACTCAGCTAAAGCTGACATCCTTCCCTGTGGTTCACTCCACTTCATGAAGATAAATACGTGAGTGTTTCTTGCTGGCTGGATTTGCTTACAAGGATTGGTCTGTATAAAACAAGGAGCATGCTTCAAGTCTTAGCCATTAGCAGCTGGAAAGCAGGTGTGCAATCATCTGGTAACCTTTAGCAACACTTCAAGCCCGTATTTATTTTCACCAAAGAAAAAAGAAGAAAAGGAGTGCTTCATGGCACAACTTTTACACAGAAATCCTGTGGAATTTTGTTAATGTTTAAATCTGCTATATTAGTATGAGCATCTTTTCCTGCCAGCATTTTTGGATGGTTAATTTAACACTTATCAACATACACTTGGAGGCTAGATGAGATATCAAAATGTACCTGAAGTTTCAGTAACTGAATTTCATCCTGGATGCTCATTGACTATTACTGGGATATAAAGACCCAGAGTTTAATCCAACTACATAGTTGATTAAAAGACTTAAGGCACAAGACCTAGGCATCTGTAGAACAACCTAACTTTTCTGAATGAAAAACTAGAAGCCATACTGGATGACCCTAGCAAATGATCTTACATATATCTGACTGTACCATTTGTTAAGCCTGTAGGTCAGAAATAGACATCTTATGTAGGCACTTAAAAGTAGGAATTGCAGTCTTGAGCTGAAACCTGCCCCAAGTACTGAACTAACAAGAACTTAGTGTGCCAGAACATTTTTCTCATGTCTTTACATTCATGTTAAATGCTTTTACTAACTTGAGAGAAATGTGACTCTTCATTCATGAGTGATCTGTATGAGAATTTTGCAGACAGTGGATCCAGATATCAATAGATCCCTAAATGTGTCTCAACAGTGATCACTTTCTGTGAAACTAAATTGTTGTTGTCAGAGTCAAAAAGGTTCCATTAGCCTTGAAGCCTACATAAAGACATGGTTTAGCAGTGCCTATCAGAATGCAAATTAAATAAACCTGCCTGTAATCCACTACTTGTTCAGTGCAGAGACATAAAACCGAGCTGGTAATATCACTGTCATTTTTATATTAAATTAGTGGCTAAATATGTCTCAGAAAGTCACCTATCTTTAATGCCTCTTTTGGCTTAATCTCAAATGTTCTCCCATCCCAGGAGAGTGTCTTTACCATTGGATCTGATTTCCTTTTTCTCTGTGTGTCACCATATAGGCTAGCTCAAGTGGGAAGAGAATATAGGAAGACTCTAGTCTGACTTCCTTCTTGATACAGGGCATCTCTGGGGTTCCAAGACATTTCTGTCCAGTTGAGTCTTGAATCTCCTAGGGCACAATCTCTCTGGGAAACCTTCTACACTGCACAGGGGTCTTCAAGACCTCAAGCCCTGGTCCCTCAGTTGTCCCTCACAGGGCAAGTGCTCCATTCTGTTCTGACGGCCTTCTGTTGAACTCACCCCACTTTACTGATACCAATCCTATTCTGAGGAATGCTGATAAACACTCCTCTTTACTGATGTCAGTCCTATTCTGAGGAACATGAAAACGGTTATTCATTCAGAGTAGTAATATTGGTGTGACCTAGCAAGTGTGGAGTAAAGGAGATGATAATCGCTTCCTTGGACCTGCTGTCTGTGCTGCTGTTAACACAATTCTGTATATTGTTGCTATTTCTGCTGCCAGGACACACTGCTGACTCCATTCACTACCTTCAGGGAATTTTTTCCCAAAGCTGTTCCCCACGTTGTCTGTATTGATATTGAATTTCCTGATGTCCCTGTTGGCCTATTCCTAAAGTCTGTCACAATTTCTGTGGCTGACAGGGGCCCCAGCCTCATATTACCTAGTCACTTCACTTTGCAGTCAAAAGAAAACTTCATGAGAACTGAATTGTATCTTCACCAGGTACTTGACAAAGATTTTGAACAAGATAGATTGATGTTTCCCAAAACACTGCTAGAGCTAAGTGTTAGTATTCTAAAATATTTTGTAAATAGATGGAATTATTTTGTGTAAAGCAGTCTGCTTTCAGGCACACTGATGTCTGAAATTTATAAATATGCACATGTTTAAATGGAAAATCCCTAATATAATTTAATGAATCATAACATTTTGATTTGGAGCATGCAAACATAAGTAGCATAATTCAAACTAAGAAAACTATGAAAAGCATGCTAAGCATTCCTAAGAGATGTTCAGAATGTAATGATGCACCATTCAGGCAAGTCAGCATTAAAGCTCAAGTCTTTGAAATGAAAATCTGGAAAAGCATTTTGGGTCATTTGTAAAGATTCTTTACATGTTACGCAGATGTTTTCCCAGCTTTAATGGCAATATGTTGGTGAAAGGAAAATTGTTTTTAAGAAGAACCAAGAGAAGGAAGGAAACAAGACATGAATAAAATAATTTTTTATTTTAATCCAAGATTTAAATTTTATTCCTCCTACTTACTGCCCTCTAGATTCCTGAAACTTTGACAGGATGAAGTCCTCAGCTATGTAATTACGTCTCACTGCATGGACTGGCACTGGTAGCAAACCATTTAATCATAATAAATCTTTGAAAGACTTTTTTATCTTTTCCAGATGGAAAATATACACTACACTTGGTAGATTTCCTTTATTTAAATCTGACACTTCAGCATCTGTAAATTATTCTTTGAATATCTGAACATATTTTTGTTGATGTAGTCAATCAGTATATTCTTACTGTATTGCCAGAAGGCAACATAGGCATCAACATCAAGGCATCAACTACAATCTGGTACATCAGAGACCTGTAAAATATCTAAATACATTTCAGTTCCACACAATGCTCCGAGATCATTTACGGGTTTTTGGATTTCCAATGTAGAACAATTTAAAAAAACCCTCTGTAAATCAGGAAATATGAAATGGTTTATTATTTTTACATAGAAAATAAGGGTCTTAAGCTACTAAATATTATAGTTTGATCTGCAAGGTTGTACTTCTGAGTTTGCAGAGTTTTTCAAATGCATTTTTACTTTTTGAAAAATTATACTTACACCAGATTCTTGAGTTTAGATTTCTCTGTTCAGCTACACACTTCTCTTTGTAAATTGCTCCCTTTAGGCTCCCTTTGAAAATAGCGAGAAGAATCATTATTTTATTATTGTTATATCTGGTTTTAAAGTAATCTTTTTTGCATAATAAGTGGTTCAGAAACACTTATTATCTTTTCAATGACTACAAATAACATTTGATTAGTCAGATATAGATATCTACATTACACTTGTCTAAAGCTAGGTGAAATGAATCCCACCTCAGCCTAAGAGATCAATGAAAATTTTAATGTAGTCATGTCTTGTATCCTTCTGGAGCAGGAGTAGGAATTGCTTGAAATAAATTAATTGAGAAGGTAGCAAATAAACACATGTATACATAACTTACAAATTTAATAGCTATTAGCTCTGCAGGCTGCTGCTAGAATTTATTAAAGCTTCTGCAACAAGCACAATTCCTTTGGATTCTTTCCCATTCATTACATTTACTATTTGAATACAAGTATTTTTTTAAAATCTCCTGAAACTTTCTGTAAAAACAGTACCTAAATTTTAAGAACATTTTATTTCAGCATTTTTGATTCCTCCCTCAATATGCAGTGTTCAGAGGTGGCAATAAGCAAGAAATCAGAGCTATGACACACCTTTAGTACAAGGTCAAGTGTTTCAGTAAGGTAAAATGAAGGCTAATGTGTGGAAACATAATGGTTACATGTATCAGGCTGCTAATACCAACTTTTCCTAGTATTAAATAATTGGTTGAACACAAAACATGTTACACAGGATTACATTTCTAAAAGCACTAGTTGTCCTTGCACAAACACACCTTGACTGCAGGTGTTATCATTCTTCTCAATACACAGAGTTAAAATAATTAGTGATCCACTATATCTAAATAAACAAAACTTTCAAAGCACTGAGATAAATTCATTATCTTTCAAAATTTTTAATACCAATATTAACATCTAATTAAATTTGTCTTCTTCATTTTTCAGTTTAGCTCCTGCTGTATTTCAAGAATTTATTCCATCTAACTCACTTTCCTAAATTATTGACTTATATCCTAAGCCATTTAAAATCACACTTCTCTTTGAAGTCAACAGACTTCAAAAGTGGGAATACCAGCTTGAAAGAAGGCCTTAAATTATTCAGAGTCAGGCACAAGTCCAAAGATGAAGAAGAGTACAGATATAGAATTCTTTATTCTTGACTATTCATTGTTTGGAAGTAGAGATTTTGATAAATTTTGATAATTTATAGTAGCTAGCTAACACATTTGCTAGTTATTAAAATGCAAATGCAATAGAAGTAAGAGGGAAATAAAGTCATTGATATCACCATATAGGAAGTGACACGAAGTGACATCAGTGAAGATTGTGTGACTTAAGGCTCCTGTATAAAGTGATGATTGAAAGTAATGCATGCAGAGTTGGCCAAACTGAGTCCTACTTACCCAAATTCCTGTTTGTGCTCACTCAAGAGTAAGTAACTATCAAGTATATTAAAAGTGGATGTAGAATGAAACTGGTAATTTCCACAATATTCACAATATCAGCTTAGGGCTCACAGACAAGACCTACAAGTACTCAAACCTTTCTGGAAACAAAACTGCATGCCAGATAGGGAATCTCTGGTAGCACTAAATACATGTCTTTAGGCAACTGTCATATGAAACCTACCTTAAATGTCATTGATATCTCCAGGAGAGTCTTTATACTTACACAGTTGTGACATCTATATAAGAAATCCTATAAATTAGCAGTGCATATATTTTTGGCTAAGTTACACCTAACGTTTCAAAATGTAAACCAAAGAACTGTGCTTTATACATATTTCCAGTTACAAATCAAACTTGAGAAAGCATAGCCATAGATTCTTATGAATAGGTTTGACTGAAAAAGATTTTGATTTTGTGATAATCAAAGCCTTAAACTTGTATCCATTAATTCCTAATGAAAAGTATTTAGTTTCTTCTTGAGTGAAAACTGGATGAAAAAATACCTAAATCTTGTTTTTTATTTCAGTTCTTACATATCTTGAGTGTCTTGCCTATTTTTTTTTATTTTTTAAAAACCAAACTAACTATTTTACTACAGCCTAACTGAAAAAGAAATCGAAACTGTGAGAGATATTCAATTTCAAATGGACATTGTTATTACCTTTTTAAATGTAACAAACACGCTCTTGATCTGATGCCTGCTATAAGACACAATACAGAAGGTCTCCAAAATCAACCTATGTTATTTTTTCTTCAGTGTTATCTTAACAAGCACATTACATCCAGCCATCCTCTGGCACTGTGAATGTATTAGTTCTAAATTATATTCCTTTGCAGCTTTTCTGCATAGTCTTTATTTTATTTTTCGGATCAACCAAGAAGCTTTGACAGATATAAGGGAAAGGAAAATATGGTATTTTCTGTATAAATATGTTTTGTTTATTTTTTGATATAGCAAGTGAAAAAGGAGTGTCCGCTTGAGAAGATCAAGGTTCAGTGCAAGACTGAGTTTTCAAAAGACGAAACATTTCCCTCTAGACTACAGAGAGCAGCAGACAAATATAGCAAGCTTAGCAATGTCAGAATTATTTCTCAGACAGCTAGAAAACCTTAATCAAATCTGGATCAAGTTGCTCAGATGAACCCAAGGCCTTATTTCCTGCATCAGGTTTATCCAGTCTCAAATGCAAAACAAGGCTGATGCTGATGAATTATTCCATCATTTAGTATGAGAGATTTTGAGGACTATTCCTTCTACAAAAAAAACCCAAAAACCACAAAACCAAAACCAACAACAACCAAAAAAAAACCCGACCCACAGTAATTTGTATTGGTTTTCTTTTTTTTTTTTGCCATCATGACTATATGTGAAAATGTACTTTCTCATTATTATTGGGATGCCCTTCTCTGTTACTTAATTGAGTCCTGGCCAATGTACTATCATTTAAACTCTGCCATTAATAAGAATACTATTTAAAATTTGTTAAGACAAATGAGATTGCACAAAGTAGCACATGTTTTTTACTGCACAAATATATGACAGACTTAATTTTAAAGGTAACAAATGAAAAAATATGACTGGAAGTTTCAGGGTAGATACTTGGACACATTATGTGCCATTTTATTATTTTTATTTCATTATACTTGTGAGAGATAGAACTCAAATTAGTCACTGAACAATGTGCTGTACTCATTTAGAGCCTCCACAACAAACAGCTTTCCAAATAGTTTCCCTTTTTGTTTTGAGATAGTTATGGCAAACCAAGTGTCTTGAATGTTCTAAGATGTATCCTCCATAATAATAGAAAGTGCCAAGTAAGAAATGAGGATTCTATTAAACACTGGTTTCAAGGGAGTTTTTCTATGAGCACATACATACTGTTGTGGGTTTTTTTATATTTATGATTTTAAGCTTCCTTTGTAAGCTTTTAAATACTTCACAAAAGTAAAGTTAAAGTCTGTACTGCAAGCCCAAAGGGACTGTGTGGTCTGAGCAGTGACTGTGCCTCCTGGCTGCTGTGAGGAGCTACACTCCCAGCTGCAGTTCCTGCCAAGGCAGACTGAACCAGACAACTTTTATGGGGATGTGGTAGGATATGGTAGATATGGTGGTAGATGGATGTGGTAGATATAAGTGATGATCAGAGGAAATCATCATCCTTGCAGGAGCTGGGCAAGGTGGGAAGAAGATGTATGCCATTTTAGAAGTCAAATGTTTGCAGGTAGCAGGTAAAACTTTTGTATTACCCTAAAAATAGAACTAAAGAGCATTTGTCTGTTTGTCTGCCATTACTTTGATTACTGTGCTTATTCTACTCCAACTTGCCAAATAATGCATTTCAGTGCATTTAAAACTCCTTTAATGAAACCTTTCTCTCACCTCTGAAGATAAGTGCCTTTTAGACTGTAAGCTTTTCAGGGCAATTTTATTGTGCATGATTGTGGGGCTTTTTACACCATGAGCCCTCCTTGAAAATTGACTTTAATCAGCAATAATAATACTGCACAAATTCTTAAAATTTAGCTTTTCTGGAAAGTTTCCACTGCAAGGAAAATGACAAGTGAAACTTACTCTGATGAATAACAGCTACACAGAAAAGCATCAGAATAATTGTAATGGCTAAGTTCTGCTGGCTTCTGTGTAATGTAATGAAGTCAGTGCCTGCTGTGGCCAGATAAATCAAGTATTGCTTTATAGTTTGCAGCTGGACTTTTTAGTCAGATTGCTCACAACGGTGCTGCTCCCATTATGGCCCTTATGAACGGCACATTTGAAAAATAAATAAATACACAATATGCTAATGTAATCTTGTGATGATTTAGTAGCAGCATGTAAAATGTGCCCAGTTGCTGCTGGGGTAGGCAGAGGAAAATTTACTGCTTGCCAGAACAAGATGATCTATCAATCCTAATACTTCAGTTACCCAAGGTCAAAACAATAATTTTATCATATTTTTTTCTTCTTCTGTGATTTTTGGGACAAATACTCAGGGGTAGAACACATTTGCTGGTGTTTATAGTGCAAGTGAAAAAATGCTTTGGATGCAGTAAGAAGACTTCAATCATTTTATCACACACAGAGGCTTTCAGCACATTTAGAATAAGCAAAGCCTTTCTACAGATTTCTTAGGGCACAGTTTCCTCTAAGGTAAATGCCCTCTGACTATGTGAATTCAACAGCTACTTGCAGGCAAATTTCATGAGAGGGCTACAAGTCTAAATTACATGGAATTCCTACAAATTTTATGCCGCTGTAGCTGAACACCAACATTTGCTATTCATGCAGTAAAGATGCAGTTCTGTATCAGCTTATTACCAAACAGCACCCAGATGGCATGGCAGCACCTGCTCAGGCTGGTACAGGCTTACCTTCAAAACATAAACATCGCATATTTCCATTTGTTCAAGAAGGGGGATATAAAAAGAAAATAAATTTGTGGTTTTCAGTTTTAAAAGAGACATTTCTTGACATCTAAGCCAGATCCAAGGGTCCTTATACTTAATCCTGGATAGCGTACTGTTACTAATCCAGTGTAAATTTAGATAAAGCTAGTTTCATGAATATAGATTATTTGTAGATTCCTTCGCTGAGTTCTGTAAAATGATAGAGGCCTGAACTTTTGTTACTTCTTACCTTTGATCTAAAGAGAAAACATTAGCGTAGTGTAAACCATTGTTATTTCTAATAATGACATTGTTGTTTGTGTCAGTTTTCTTTTACCTAGATACAGAACAAGAACTGGTTCTCCTCCTGTGTTCACCCTTGCAGGAACAGGATCTCTATTCTAATATTACTTTTTTTTCAATTAACAAACTTGAGTAGTCCTAAACCACTTTCGAATACCTAGAACAACTACATTATTTCCTCAGAGAGGAAAGGAGGTTAGAGCCCACACTTAGAAGCACTGTCCATATTGGAAAGAGTCAATGTTTTAATGAGAATACAAGAAAAAATACAGTGTTTGAGAAAATTCAACCAAAGATACGCTTATGCTTGTGTCAGTGATTCTCACAAGCTGAAAAAGCATTCTGAGAGGCAGGCTTCCACTTGTTGAAACTCTCACAGCTTCTCTTTCTGCTGAATTCAAGTTCCATTTAACATCTAGGCTTAGCAAAATGCTGGTTTATGTAGGTATTCTTTCTTGATCTTCAGGAGGTGTTTTTCTTGCTGGAATCCTGAACTGCTGCTGCATTTCATGGGCTCTTTTTCTGCGACCATTTCTTCTGGATGACCAGGTGATTCACAGTCCTCTCTGTGACTGTAAAGTTTAAGTCTGACCTCCATGAGGCTTACTTGGTCAAAGTGATTTTATCTTTCAGGCACTGAATAAAAGCACATAAGGACTTTCTGTCTCCAGAGTTCACTAAGATCTGTCATTGATATGTGAATTTTTATCAGCAACAGTCCAGGTCTGAATGTTGTCTATATTTCATCAAGGTCAAGCTGATTTTTAGATCCAGAGTTGGAAGTAGGTCAGTGAAGCGGTAAGAATTATCAGAAACTGAAAGCTGTCAACAGAATATGGCAGTATATATGGTGCACTGCAGAGGTGCCAAGTACCATTATCAGTTGGTAGAAGTACAGGTAGAGGGGCTATTCTGAATAAACAGAGGAACTGTTACTAATAGTGGGAATAACTGCTATTTTCATCAAGTTCAGCAAAATGCTGGAGAAAAAGGTTTGTCCCAGGTCCTGTGAAAAGAGCAATTAGCAAATAAAAAGCTAAAAACTCAATGCTATGTCTGGCTTCCTAGAAATAAAGCTTTTGTTATGTGTGAAGTTTGTTTGGAGAGAATTTTCCCAAGAAATTCTGAAATGTACCAAATAACACTACTTTCTGCAATGTACTTGAATTTGCTATCTTTGGCTTTGTCTCCACAATTTACATTGCATCTCCATTGAGTACAACAGTAAACAGATGACAGCTCATGTCTGCCTATAAAATTCTGAAAATAATAGCTCAAAAACAACTGCATCTCAACCATGTCTGAGAAGAAAATGACAGAACTTGCACCCCACAGATGTTACTCCTGCCTTTAATGCATTGCTGCTCAGATGCAGAAGCCACGAGCACCATATAAAACCTTGCAGAGAATGTAGTTAGGATATTCTCAAGCGGAGTGCAATCCCATTCAGAAATGCAAAACAAAACCCACGCTCCATTTAACCTCCAGTAAAACCCTTAGAATGTGACTGAAGTGGAGCTTGAATGATATACATGAAAGTCTCTTGGCTCCCTGTAGCAGACTGAATTTTACCCATGCTGATTCTGTGACAGGCCCAGCCTATTGTCATTCATAGTGAGGTGACTAATAATTTCTTCATAACAGTTCCACTTGTAAATTGAGGTTCCTATCACTCACAATGATAAATAGCAAATCATAATCAGTCGTGTATTTCCACATAAAGGATATATGTTTTAACTTGGTTGTATTCTTTATTTTATGGCTGTGGAGAAAAGCTAACTTATGCACAATAATGCCATGACTGCTTGATATATTTTGATTTATTGAGATGTTGATCTTAATGGTTTTTTTTACTCTGGCTACTACTGAAAATAATTAAAAACAAAACAATAACAAAAAAACAAAAACAAAAAACCAAACCAAATCAAAACAAAACAAAAAAGAAGACAGAGAAAAGCTTGAAAATAAAGCATCTGTACTTCTGGTGATTTTGACAACCTTGACAAATCACAGTGAGAAAAGATGCATTAAACTGTCATGCTGAAGTTTGCCCAATGACTTAGGAAGAAAATTCAATGGGGAATAAGGTTGTTTCTCTTATCTTTCATTTGTTTTCATAAAACCAAACAGAATATTGACAACAACATACAAAAATAAGTACTCAAAAATACTTTCTCAATGATCTTCTGCATGTGACTATATCCTGTCCTGGATTTTTTTATCTATTTTTTGTGGTTTTGGTTCCAGCTTATGAAACAGTCAGTAACATAAATCAGAAATCCTTAAAGACTGATTAAACTTTTAATTATTTTACTGTTTTCAGTAACATAATAATACTTAATACCTGGAAATTTATTGATTTAAAAAAAAAAAGTGAAGGAAAACAATGGAAATAGCTAAATGATGAAGTTGTATTCAGACTTATCAGTCTTATTATAAACATTTTGAATATCTGTTTCTCATTTTAAGCATCAAAAGGAATCTTTTTGACTCCTTAGGTGTAAATAAAGCATATTAAAACAGCTAAATACTTCAAAGGTCTATTACATTTTCAAAAGAACCATGTCATGAGGAATGGTGTATATCTGACCAAACATTGAAGAAGTTACTTACAGGTAAGCTGCCTATGACATGATTTGCTTCAACAATGATTTTGACCATGGCTATGGTCTATCTTACTCTCTCCTCAAAGATCTAAAGAGCTGTTCTTCATATTTATCTTTGCTTCAATTTTTATGTATTTTCTGCTATTCTCATATTATTAAATTTATTTTTTAATTATTATATTTATTCTTACTATTAAAAACATTACATTAGAAAGCAAGAGTGAGAGGTTGGACTGCAACTCTTATTAATTGTTTTTTATCATTTAGAGGGTATTTAGCACTCATTTCAGTTGCCCATGCAGAAACATATACTGTGTGTTTAAATACCTCTGGTTAACCTGCCTGTGCTTCAAGCCCTGTTAAAAATGAGCACATAATTCCTGGTAGGCCCTACTTGGTGCCTACAAGGTTTGTCTCAGATAATTCCTGACATCTTAAAAGAAAATAGTTGCCTGGGTGTAGACAATTAAAGCCCACCTCTAAATCCATATGAGCTTAACTTTTTACAAAATGCTGGTGTAAGATAGTCTTCAATAACCCCTTAAAATAAAAGAAAAAAACTCCTCTTTGCTCAGGCTGTGCAAAGAGACAGGAAATATCCAGAGATCAGTAAATCAGATGTGGTCTATAATCACTTAAGCTCTCTACAGCTTTTGAAATATTTCACTAGTAATAATTTCAGCAGTGGGTCAAAGGATGTCCTCATTAATTATATCTTGGCTGTTGACAAGCTATACCATAATTTTAACATCGTTCTATCTTTTCTGCTTGCAGTATTGTTTAATACCCATAAATATAAAAGCTCTCTTGATATAAAAAAATCACTCCTCAAATCTCTTTTTTGTATTGTTATATACAAACAATAAAAGTTAAAACTAAAAATGATAGCTAAAAGTCAGCAGCAATTGATAAATTTTGCTTACAAGATAGATAGAACTTTAAACAATTTATGATCATTTCTGCATGGCCATATATTACGGCAATCTCCTCCCTACCAAAACCTTACTACATGAACCCAATACAAATATGTTCTGCTTTTAATTCCATTTCATTTTTCCACAAACATTTTAAGAGAACAGTTTAAAATAGCCCTGTAGTTTCCAGTTTCAAGTTCCAAAAAGTAAAATTGGACCTGAGACAGAGAAAACGTTAGTGTTGGTGCGGCGAGGGTGTATCTGGCCTGGGATGGTCAGTGTCCGGCTAGCAGTGGGCAGGCCGACACCCAGCTGCAATTCAGTGCGAGCACCCCTCGGCGTCTGAGGGCCTCGGGCTGTGCTCGCCTACGGACCGGTCTCACCGCCAATGCGACTGGAAATAAGGAGCTGGACTCTCGATGGGGTTAAGTCCGGTTTAATGAACACTCCAAGATGACATCCGAGGAGAGACCCCGGGGAAGGACGCCAAGGAAAAACCCCAAGGAGAGACCTCGAAAAGGGGGGGTGGAATGAGATTATAAAGGGGCTGGGTGTACAAAGGAGGGGTTTACATTGAACCAATCGGGAAGGGTGGAAGGATGAACTTAACATAACTGACATAAAGGGTAAACCAATGAAGACAAAGAAAAGAAGGGGCCCCGGGACCATGGTCAACCACAACCCCCAGAAAGAAGAAGATTCTAGAAAATTAGGAGGAGTGGGGGGTGATTGATTGGGCCCAGGTAGAAGGAAAAGTCCACATATAAGGAAATAAGGGGGAGGAGGAATTATATAACCTAACTGACAGTTAATTCTAATAGCGGGAAAACTAGGGAGGGCAGAATGATTTGAAAACATATGGGGGGAACACTACAAAATAGGGGAGATATATGATAAAGTTGAAAAACACACTATTACACCCATACTTTTGCAAGATCTGTGAGCTCAGTTTTGGTCCTTTGCAATGCAGCTCATTTCCTCACAGCCTATTTTTTGAAGACACTAAAAGTCCCCATTTTCTGTTTTTTTTGAGGTTTTTTGCAATTGCATTTCATTTGATCCTATCTCCTTTCCAGAGTGTTTGTAAGCCTTTCTTTTGGGCTTCGCAAGATTCCTTTTCCCTTCCCGAAAGGAAATTTCATTTCCTTTCGGGAAGGGAAAAGGAATCTTGCGATTTCAATGGGGACCAATAGAGGAATCTTTGGTGCATGTCCCTGCACCTGATGGCATGCCATGCCTTTTGATGGCTTTGACTTTGGGAAAGAGTTTTTTCTTTTTTTTGTATTTTTTTTATGTATCCATGCCATGTCCCTCATATCTTCCCCCTAAGTTGTGTCTTTCTATTTGCCTTTTCCCCCTGATTTATTTTGGTTACATACCAATGTCTGAGATATATACAGAGATATATATATATATAGAGAGAGTGATTTTTTTCACCTTTATATGGAGGCCTAGAAAATAGAAAAATTCTAAGAAGGAAACTAATGCTTTTAGCTTTGGAATCACGTTTCTCTGAATGAACCTATGTCACTGTGTAAGATAGCCTCTGTTATTCTATTCAACCTGCGAAGTTCTTGATTTCTAACAGATGGAAACATCTTTCCCAACTTTTGTTCTAGCTTATCCTTAGTTTTAAGATGGTTTTATCCCAGAATTTAAACAATAATATCAAAGCGCATTTAAAAGAAAGCTGCCTCAGGCTGTTTCTTCCTTGATTGCATGACATTGCACATAAGGAGTTTTCTGTGAGGCTTGTATTATTCATGGGACAAAATATGGATAAAAAATTCAGTAGTGCCAGTAAGGATAAATATAAGAATCATAAAGAAATTAATACAGGTCTATAATAAACAATCATGGTTGCTTCACTGTGGGATATTCAGACATATTTTTCTGTTGAATTAATTAATTTAGTGACCAATACAAGAGATAAAGTCAAAACAACATTAACAAAGGAACAAAAAAATTGAAACCAGCTCCTTTCTTTGAAATAGAAGAATAAAACTATTTCTAGCATCATTAAGGACAACACCATTCTAAACGTATTTTTGCAGTCACTTCAGATTAGCAGACACAGCGGCAATGACTGATATGTATACTTTCAACTCAGTGTCAATATTCAAATTGGAAAGGGCCCATCAGTATCATCAAGTCCAACTCTTGGCCCTGTGCAGGGCACCCCAAGAATCACACCATGTGCCTGAGAGCATTGCCCAAATAATTCTTGATCTCAGGACAGGCTTAGTGCTGTGACCATTTCCCTGGGGAGTGGTCTCAGAAACCTCTGGCTTTGCTGCTAAGTCTACCCATTCATGACAGAATGAAAAGCTTAGCAAATCACACAAATTATCTATAATCTCTCTCTAGGCTACTTATGGGTCACTTTAGCTCTTAGCCTATAATGAGAAGTGAGAAATCTGTTCTTTTTTTTTTTTTTCCCTTATAGAGTAATTCTTATTAAAAGGACATGAGTTGAGCATGCATAATGAAAAAAAAAAGGTTCAAAGTAGTCTTTTACTTTCCTGAGAACTGGTTAATTGCTAGTTATAGCTGTGTAACTGGTTGTTTTTGGGGTTTTTCCACTTCCTGTAAGTAATTTATTACTCATTTAAAATACCTGCTGGAGTAGACATGAGAGATAATATAGAAATATAAATATATAATTAGATCGGTCCCATTATTAATAAATATTTGGCTTGGATAATTATTACACTAGAAGTGGTTTTGCTTCTGCTAATGATTAGAGAATTGGTGGCATATTTCTATCCTTTCAAATTTAATGTAATTCATATTTAAATGCACTGAGAAAAAAAAAAAAACAACTCTGGCTCAACTTTTGTTCACTGAAGTATAAAAACTAACAACAAACAAAACAGAACAAAATTACTTTATACTAACTCAAACATCACATTACAGGGTCATATTTTCTCAAAAAATGAGAAATCACACAGAACACAGGTTTAGGCCTTGAGAAACAATAATATTTTGATTAAATAATCATTTTCATTAAGGGGCTTGTTTAGAAGAGCAACCAAACTGACTTTTAATGTCCCCAATGCATCATAACAGAGCCTCTTTCCCTCCACCATAGGACTTCTCAATATCATCTCTTCTAGTAGAGTGGAGTTTTTCTGTGTCTCTTCCTAACAGAATGTTAACAGACTGCAACTTATAAAACATAGTTTATGATCATCCACATAAATTACTATGTAGAAGATTTATTACTTAACAGTTTTTTCACTTTAGGCAGAAGAATTATTTTAATGTGCAAAGTAAAAAAAAAAAAAAAGTGTAACTTACTGCATCAACTGCATCATGTTTTACCATAGCAGAAAAAGTTTCATATGTGTGTAATAACAGGAAAACATATTTAATGGTAATCAAAATATTTATGCAAGATGAAATGATCTAACACAGTGAAACTAGGTACTCAAACATATTTCCTGGTTAAATGATTTAGTGATTTATACTATTCAATCGATTTAAGAGATTCAATGGGTAGGTAGTCAGTGGAATCCATATTTGAAGCATTAATATATTATTTTATTTTTAACTACAAACTATAAAAGTTAAAATGCATTAATGTAGTTTTGTATTTGAAAATGATTAGCTGTGACAATTTCAAATTTAGCACTATGTGAATGTACAGTCAATACATATATAGATAAGTATTACCTGTATTACATAAAAATACACATAGAAAGGATGAAAACAGGAAAAAAACCCTAAAAAAAACAAGACCAGGATAATTTGGAATGTTAATTTGATTCTGATGATCAAAAATACCTATCTTTAAAAAGGTCTACTGAAAACATAGTAGTGTCTTTGTATGTTGTTGATGTTGAACCTTTTGCTTAATGAAATTTTGATCCTCTCTATATTGTATTTATTTACTATTTTGCTATATTTACTACTTACACTTGATAAGTATTTCCTATTCACTGAAATCTTTTCCCCTTCAAGTTAGGTCAAATTTTCAACTACATCATATTTTCTCACTAATTTTTATGGATGTATTTCTTCTGTGGAAGAGTTATTATTTATTAATTTATGAAGTAGCCAAAGCAGAGCCCTGGTGCAACTATAAAGTATGGGCAAATATTAAGTTGTTAAAATATTTTCTTTAGACCCAGGCACAGACATACTGAAATAATGTAATGGAAGCAGTTCACAATCATTTTGTAGCATGCTAAGAATGCTAATAACATAATTATTACTCAAGAATGTATTAATATTTTATGAGAAAATTAAGCATAGAGAGAAAAATATATTGCATAGTCAGTCACAAAGGGGCAAATGGAGATTTGTGGTGTTGCTGTACAAATAGGAATACAGAAAAATGTACAAGGAGTAAGATCTATCAGACCAGAGTGAAGGCTGTAGAAGAGCCAGGAGAGATGGCTGTTGAAACCAGAACTGACAAGTTGTGTGTGAAACCAGGATAAATCCTGCTCCCCATAAAAACATCAAATATATCAGGCTGTATGAGATAACCACCCCTTATTTTGAGGAGAGAGATGAGGAACATAAAACACTGCTGATGGTTATGGACAATCAGGAGTGAAAGAAAGAGACCACTTGATTCCTCAAACTGCTCTGAAGTCTAACCACCTCCACCTCAGCAGCTAATGACCATCATGGACTAAAGACATCAGAGTTGACTGCACAGGATGAACACAAGAATGGCAGAAAAAGAAGGGTGACTAAACAAGATACAAGGATTCCGCTCACATTGCAAGCAGACAACTTCCCGTTTAAGCTTGTGAACGTGAGCTTTTATTTTCGTATATGAGCATCCAGTTCCTCACATTACAACAGAAAAATGTGTTAGGGGGCATAGGACTCTGTCTTAGCAAACGTGGAGTCACTGTTTTTTGTAAAAGACCACAGATAACATAGCAGATATAACCGATTTCAGGATTTTTTACAATCTTCCTAGATTTTTATTTGCTTTCCTTAATTCACTCAGTCATTCCCCAGAGTTGTGGAGACCCTGGGGGCCATCCCCTAGGTTAGGGAGACACAAGAAGCACCCCTCAAAAAGCTGTTAAGACCCCATTGGCTCCTTCCCCTGTTTCTATGTCCCTGAGCCACTCCCTCCCTATTCCCTGACTGCCCCTCATCTTTGTACTGCCCCGAGACCAGGGTCACCCTGGCCCCTGGGACAGGACAGAGAAGCCTGGAGTCCTCCCATGAATGTGTCTGGGACCCTGAACATTTTACCGGGCAGCGGAATTAAACATCTGTGACAGTGGCCACAAGGGTTTCAAGTGAAGAGAGAGACGAGAATGTTGACATCATGTTCAGAAGGCTTGATTTATTATTTTATGATATATATTACATTATAACTATACTAAAAAGAAATAGAAGGAAAGTTCTCAGAAGCTAGCTAAGCTAAGAGTAGAAAGGAATGAATAACAAAGGAGCTCTCTCCGACTCTGTCCCAGAGAGAGCTCGGTCCTTGATTAGCCATTAATTATACACATCCAACATGGGCTAATCACAGATCCACCTGTTGCATTCCACAGCTGCCGATAACCATTGTTTACATTCTTTTTCTGGGGCCTCAGCTTCCCAGAAGGGAAAATCCTAAAGAAAGGATTTTTCACAAAAGAAGTCTGTGACAAACATCTGTGGATATTATGCAAAGGCCCTTTTTGCTTTCTTACCCTGGACTCTACCAGCAGCAATTCAGGCTGAAATACAGAGTGGCTTGTGGGAGAGAATTGGAAGAGTAAAAATGAAAAACCCACGGGCAGAGGTGAAGGCAGTTTTACAGGGAGAGCAAAAATTGCTTGTTCAAGCAAAGCAAAATAAGGAATTAATTCACTGTTGTTCAGTTAATTTTCATTGAATGAGCCATCTATGACTTCAGAATCAAAATTAAGTGTAGCACAGTGTACACCTGATATGACAGCAAGGACCTTGAAAACACAAAGAGAACACAACAGGCCCAAGGCTGTAAGAAGTTAGGAGAAGTTATTTGGTGTTCATTGAAGTAGTATAACCTTGCCAGGTGTTTAACACCAGTGTTAGAGACATAAAGGGATTAAACCCCAGTTTTCCAAAACATGTAAATACCTGGTGCTTTTTAAATTAGAATGCAAGATGGTATGAGAGGGTAGTTAAGAACAAGGTGTAGAATGGATTGGCAAGCATATAAACGTGATTTCAAGGTGATCTATGATTTAGGATGAAATATTAACATGGCAATCCTATGTCTCCTAGGGATTGATGCTAATGACTAACCATAATTTTTCTTTCTTTCTTTCTTTCTTTCTTTCTTTTTCTTTCTTTCTTTCTTTCTTTCTTTCTTTCTTTCTTTCTTTCTTTCTTTCTTTCTTTCTTTCTTTCTTTCTTTCTTTCTTTCTTTCTTTCTTTCTTTCTTTCTTTCTTTCTTTCTTTCTTTCTTTCTTTCTTTCTTTCTTTCTTTCTTTCTTTCTTTCTTTCTTTCTTTCTTTCTTTCTTTCTTTCTTTCTTTCTTTCTTTCTTTCTTTCTTTCTTTCTTTCTTTCTTTCTTTCTTTCTTTCTTTCTTTCTTTCTTTCTTTCTTTCTTTCTTTCTTTCTTTCTTTCTTTCTTTCTTTCTTTCTTTCTTTCTTTCTTTCTTTCTTTCTTTCTTTCTTTCTTTCTTTCTTTCTTTCTTTCTTTCTTTCTTTCTTTCTTTCTTTCTTTCTTTCTTTCTTTCTTTCTTTCTTTCTTTCTTTCTTTCTTTCTTTCTTTCTTTCTTTCTTTCTTTCTTTCTTTCTTTCTTTCTTTCTTTCTTTCTTTCTTTCTTTCTTTCTTTCTTTCTTTCTTTCTTTCTTTCTTTCTTTCTTTCTTTCTTTCTCTCTCTCTCTCTCTCTGCCTTCCTGCCTTATTACTCTTTGGACAACCCCTGTATAAAGAAGGTAACAAAGCATTGACTGAGTCACATATCTGTACTCCTCTGAACGGAAAGGATAAAGAGAGAGGTAATCTATTAAGAAATAAAACCAAAGGGAAAAAAACAAACACAAAATGTCATAACATACCTGGATAGGTGACGTGTGAAACTAATGACAATATTACTAATAAAGTTGATACTAATAAAAATTATATAGAACAAAGCAAGAATTTATGTTATTTCTAGAGAACTTCTTTCTATTATGATGCTCTCTGATGAAAAAAAAGCCAAAAACTATGTAATTATATCCTGGATGATAGTTATGCAGCTTCTAAAAATCTTTTTTAAATTGTCAAGGCTTCATCTGACCAAAGATTCAAGGTATCTTTTATATTCTGGAAATACTAGTCAGGTCTTGGGTTTTGCACATTAATATTTCAGGACTGGAAGGTGGGGGACAGGGAGGAGTGGGGGGAGTATGAAGCAGATGAAATGACTAATGTTTTCCTCCTCAAAATTCCATCCTGCTCTTCTGTTACACCACAATGCACTTTAATAAGACAAGTACCATGAGTTGCTGAGGGGTGTTACTGAGTTGCTCTCCTAGTTATTTTTTGAGAGAATTGTATCTGGGTTGAATAAAGTGTAGTTTCATGTGTAGATCGATCAAAAAATGAATATTCCCAGTGCAGCCTTGAGAAAGGTAAAGCAGAACAAAAATATAAAGAATTCATAGAGCTATGAAGCCAACTCAAATGTGCATGAAAAATATTTAAAATCTTCCTTAAATTAATTTTCTATCTCCAAAGATATGAAACAATTTAAAACTTACATTACTTAGTTCAAACTGAAAGTACTCTTCAGCATGTTCTCTGATTTATAATGAAAATGTAGTTTTCTTACTTCAAGCCAGAAATAAGATAAAAGAAAGGCACCATTTTCTCTAAACAAGAAAAGAAAACTTCAGATTCGGAGAGAGAAAATGTTTATCTAATCATTCTACCCACAACGATATGAGATTAATGGAAATGATAAATCACAAAGGTAGAACTAAAAAAAAATTAAAAATGTAAAGTTCCCCAATTAATTGAGATTAAGACACTTATTGGGGCATTAATTATGGCATTCTAGGGATCTGAGCCTGTTTTCCCTCTGATCATCACACACAATACCAGTGAAGAAGGAACTTGGATAAAACTGAATGAGAGCAGCAATATTGCAATCAGGACTGACTCAAATGTGCAACATGCAACAATCCAGTACTCATATCATTGTTCCTACTTGAAAGACTCTTAGCAGGCATGAAAGCCAGAGTCATAAATTATGTGGTGGGAAGGAGAGTCTGGCATCAGTCAGTGGATGGTAAGAAATTGTTTTGTGAATCACTTGCTTTTTCCTATTTAGTATCATTAATAGTATCATTATTGGTATTATTATTTGCCATTCATATTTACCTTTTTCACTGTATTTTACTTTTTTTTTGAATTATTAAACTCTTCTTATTTCAACGTACAAGTTTTACTTTTGTTCTCCTCCCCATTCCCCTGGGGTGGGGAGGGAGACAGGGAGGTTGAGTGAGTGGCAGTGTGGAGCTTAATTTCCAGCTGGTCTTAAAACACAGTCTGTCAAATCCATCTCTATTTTAGAGACGAGGATTTGGGAGGATGGTATCAAATTTTTTCCTTCTAGACTCTTTGATTTCAAGGAAAATGTCAAAATTCTTTCAAGGTTGATCTGTACTTAATGAGACAAACATAATATGGGAAAGAAAATGTCTCCATCTTAGGCTGAATGCTTCTTCTTATTAAGAACTATGAAATAGCTGGTATCTGAAGTACCTTTGTATAAAAAATTTTCTTCACTTCTCTATTGCAATTTCTAAGGAAATATCTCTGAAAGTATGCTTTCATACTTTTTTCTTATAAATGAAATTTTAATAAAATAGCCATAAACCAGCAATGTTATAAAAATACACATTATAAGAGTGAGCAAAATGGAGCCAGCAAAACCATTGTTCATAATGCTTTTCTTCTCTTTTTTTTCTTTTTTTTTAAATTATGACAGAAATGATAGCAAAATTGTTTGGTGATAAATAAGCCACTCCCTGAAGTCTTTTTTGAAATGAGTAGTGAAAGTAATTAAGGATGATGTCCTCTGAAGACAGCACTGACAGCAAAAAATCCATTAACAGAATATAAAAGGACTAACAACTAATGCATTTTTTTCATGTTTTTGCAGGCTATGAAGGAAGTTGAAAGTATTGATTTACCATTAAGAGAAATTATGCTTGATGATTTTTTTAACCTTGTAATTTTTTTAAAATAAACCGTGGATGGATCTATAGATAAGATTTAAATGAAACTTCATATATAACTCATTGCTAAACTTCTCTGTAATCTTTTGATGAATTAGGATATTCTAAATTCCCCAGTATAACCTCACAGTGTTGTAATTTTTAGATTTTATGCAAACAGAAGTCATACTTAGTAGTTGAAATTCATATTGGTACTTCAAAACAAATCATGTGTTTAATGTAAATTTCTGACATTCTGTATGAAGTCATGTTGTTTTTTGGTCAGAATATGTCACATTGTGTCATGTCACAAGCTTTCCTGAATGGTACTACTGCAACAGGCCATGACAAACCAATGAGACACACATAAAGAAATGAAGTATTTTTAAGACTATTTTGCAATCACTGGAATCACAAGTATCCAGTTTGAATATTACACTTCAAACAGATGAGTGTAATTTTAGCTGCATTTGTGCCTAACTATCAAGTTAAATCTCCTTTCTTTATATAAAGATTTATCCTTCATGTATATGCAGGTGTAGGTATATAAATCCACGTGTCTGTATATAAATTTTGGTGTGTGTAACTTGTTACATGTAGCATTTTGTAGTGAAACTATGTGTGGCAGCCAGGTGCCCCCACTCTGTCCCTGCATCAATGTTAAAAAACTCTGCTAATGAGTTAATTCTAATGGCTGGAGTTATGTCCGCAGCAGACCTGCTGTGTGATGGCTCATCTACTCCCATGCTTGGAGTACTGTCCTGTGGTCTTCATTACTTCTTTTTAGGGACAAGGACAAAAGGACTTATTTAAAAGCTTCCTTTCAGCCACAAGTAAGTGACAGTTACTATACTGTTCTACCCTGCAGGGAATATTTTAAAGAGAATGACTGTCACATTCATGATAACTTATCTAAAAAGACTGGTCAGGAGTTCTGATCAGCCTGTAACAAATGTTTTGGTGGTTTTCAGCAGAACTGACATAGGAATTTTTTTTTTTTTTTAAGATCCATTTTCATGGGTATCCAAGGAAGTATTGCTTCAGAAAAAATAATAAAGACTATGAAAGACTTTAAAAATTTAGATTCTCTCAAGAGTGTACATCACAAGTGTGAGTGTTTGATCTGCCTCTTCTCAAGCATTGCAATTTCAAACCCTAACAGGAAGAAAATGTTTTCTTATAACATTGTCAGAAGCCAGCACATTAACTATGTCCAAGTCAATTAGTTCTTTCTCACTCAAATCTGCTTTAGAAGGAAATATCTGAAAGCCTTGGAGGCATGAGAAACTCTATCGGTATACCTCAGGGTCCCTGACTTCCTTTGACTTTCATATATTTCATATAATAGACATATTCTGTGGAATCCCATAATTATTTTTAATTAAATATCATTTAATTTATTTATCAAAATCAAAATTGCTATTGTCTTAGCTCTTTTTTCATTTATTGTAGACTCTTTCCATAGAAAAGAACATAGTTTCTAAAAGTTAGGCACTAAAAATTTTACAAATTATAGTGCATATTGTTTGGTTTCAGTGGACCCACACCAAGCTGATGGATAGAACTCAGTTTAGTGCAGTGGATGACTCTAAACATTAAACAGTGAGGGAAGTGGGGCGCTAGATTAGTTTGCTCAGAGCAGTGGTGCATTCCCCATTCTTTAAAGTGTTCCAGGCCAAGGTGGACAGGGACCTGCTCAGCTTGGTCCAATGGAAGGTGCCCCTGGACATGGCAGGGGGGTTAGAACTGGATGATCTTTAAGATCTTCTTCAAACCATACCATTCTATGACTTTATGATTCTATAAATAGACAGCAGTTTAAATATACTCAATGACTCTGTAGAATGTTGCTTACTTTTGTTCTCTTTTCAAGTTATACTCCATATATAATGCATAGATGAGATCAGAAATAAATTACGGCCCTAGATTTAAAACCATTATTTTTCTGTTGGCATATATACACACAGTGATCTAACAGCTCTTGATCTTGCAGCTAGATCTCCAGAAGTCTTGACTTTAACTGCTAAAGAACAGCATTTAGCCAACAAATATAAATAACTGATAACATCACAATACAATTAGGCAAATGCCTTCTTGGAGATAAACACTGACTAATGTAATCCACACCATCTAGGGAATCAAGCACAAACTGATTCTTGAGTCAGAAATTGTCTGTGTAAAATTTGTGATTTTCATCAGACCTGCATCATGAGTTTTGCTTCAATGCCTATAAGGCCTCTGGGACTCACTAACCTTTATGGGAAAAGTCTTTTATAACTTATTACCTCTTCTAGAGGTCTTTTTTTAGCTTCCTGTAAAATTTAATGGAGGATAGAAGTACTATAAAATCCTACACGAGATGTGACATCTTATAGGAGAATGACGATTCTCACTCAGTTCCCTAGATATAACTTCTACAGTATTAGTTCCCTACATCACAGAATCACAGGATTAATTAACTTGGATAAGACCTCTGACACCACTGAGTTCAACCTATGACTGAACATCTCCTTGTCAACTAGGCCATGGCACTAAATGTCACACCCACCCTTTCCTTAAACCCCTTCAGGGACGGTGACTCCACCCCCTCCCTGGGCAGCCCATTCCCCTGTGAAGTGCAATTTCCAACTCATTTATATTTTGTCCTTTTCAGTTTTGTTAATTTGTGTTTTATATGTATACATAATGACATATTTTCTTCAAGCATACAGATAATAATTATATTATGTGCTTCTTAGTGCATTAGATTCCTAAAAAAACCCACCAGACATAGCTGTATATGCTTTTAAAGAAAAAAAAAAATATAAATATTCCACATTTTTTAGATTCAGCAATTTTTGTACATTGATTTCTTCCAAAAAATTTTAGTGAAAAATTAAGCTCCCTCAGCTGGTTACCAGTGCTCACTCTTTTTTTAAGTGTAATAAGAGTAAGGCTAATAAGCTGACTCTGCATTTTTAAAATTATAATGTTTTCATGAAAACCCATTTTTCTAACTTGTTGTTAAATAATTCAATTGACTTCCATTCAAATAATTCAGATGAATGTCTCTGTACATTGTCAAATGCAGTCATGGAAAGACATGTTCATAAAAGAATCCATGTTTTCTCCTCCACACCTGCTGAAGACATATATATTTTCTATACTTTCTATTTCTAGAGAAAGAACTAAATTCAGGAGAATTAGGGAAAAATGGCAACAAGCTGCTTTGAAAATGTTTTAAAAGGTATAAACTGAATTTCTTGTCATCACAATAGTTAAAGATGAAAATATGTTTTCCCATAAATGATCAATTATTTTTGTAAATGGAATTTTATATCTTAAAAATATTACCATTTCATATAGAATCAGAATTCAGGTTAAATTAAGATGTTCATGCTGTGAGGCATATTAGGCTAATCATCTCAAGGTTATTTTGTGTAAGGCTGCAGCATAGGGTCTCAAAGGGGCTGCATTTGCTTTGGGGCAGGTATTTTCTGTAGTGCACTCCCTAAGTTTTGATTCCCTATGCACATCCTGCTTAGACCAAGACTGCATTACCCAGATAGCTATTGATGACACTATACTAGGCACTTAAAATTTTTTCAAAATAAACTCAGAATATAAAAATATCTGTAGTTCTTTGCCATAGCAGTATGTTTAGGGAATTGTTGATAAGAACATTGGCCCTGCAGCTCAAGTCTGTCATTAATGATCAAAGACTAGAAAGGGAGCTTTCTGCAGTTTATCTGATAAGCCTGGCAAAAAAGCCCAGAGTTCCTTACCTGAAACAATATGAGGAACACAGGCTGTTTTCAAAAAAACTAGCCCATCTTTGAGCAAAGTGCCAGGCCCCAGAGATGCAAAGGAGAAGATGCAAAGAACCAAATTTGGAGCAGATATTCAAGCTTGTCCACTTTAACATTAACCACACTGAGATGACAGACAAAAATGAGATCAAAGCAGGAGTGGTACCTTAACAACTGTTTTAAGAGATGTTTATTAGGATTAAAGTGTTTGGGTAAGCCAATACTTTTATTTTCTTTAAAAGCTACTATCATCTTACTTCAAGAGCTGTGTCCTAACAATACTAAAGGGCTCAAAAATAGTTGGAGAGAGACTTTTACAGATGTCTCTAGTGAGAAGAAAAGGGACAAGTTTTACTTTGAAATGGGGCAACCTTAGATTGCACATAAGGAATAATTTTTTTACAGTGAGTGACTGGAACAAGTTGCCCAGAGAAGCTGTGGATGACCCATCCCTGGAAGTGTTCAAGGCCAGGTTGGATGGGGCCCTGAGTAACATGATCAAGTGGAAGGTGTCCCTGGCCACTGCAAGGAAGTTGGTACTTGGTGATGCTTCAGGTCCTTTCCAATGAAAACCATTCTAGGATTCTATGTATCTCTTAGTGAATGGTGAGAAAAATGTTTTGGGCTTCTTATGTGAAAGATTCAGAGTACAAAGTTCAATAAATAATGTGACTTACATTTTTATAACTTATCCTCCTGATAAGGGCCAACATACTGCATAGCATACACACATCCTTCCCTTATCTCACCGCTGAGTTGCACAGATATGTGTCTGGAAACTCCGAAGCAGCATTTCAACACACAACACTAAAAGTGCCTCCTTTCAGCTAACTTGAGCAGAAAATGCTATTAAATTCTGTAGTTTTGATTTTTTTACTGGTCAAGAAAAATGGAAATATAACAAAGTTTAATTACAAAAGGAGATATTTCAAAAATGCATTAAGGCTGACAATAGAGATAGCAAATATTCTTAGGTAAATTAAAGGAAAAAAAATCAAATAATCCCCAAAGAAAAAAATCCCTTTCACATAGGAAAATCTGTATTTCAATTGTGTGTTTTCCAATATGTTATACAGAAAATGCAACGACAAAAGTTTGTACGATGGCAATAACCTTTTAATGACGACTAGAATTTTATTTTATTTAAAGAAGCTATACAATCATGTAAACTTAAGTTTCATTTATATAAAACATCAAATTGTGAATGTATAATTGTTATACAATCTGATGCTGGTACCCTAAATAATCCTGTTATGTTATGTATAAGATCCTTACTGGGCTAAAAGCAAAACCACACCTGTCTCCATTAAATAGAAAAAAACCCCATTCTTCCTAAAATATAGCTTTCTAAAAGCAGAATTATTAAAAGAAGTAAATAGTAGGCAGATTGTGAAATGACTATAAGACCAGAGAGATGTACAAATGTATAAATGAAGTATGAAATTTTATGAGCAGACTTTGTGGAGCCATTTTGTTGGATTTGAGTCAGAAAGAGCCATTTCAGTGTATTCAAGAGACAGAAAAAGAGACCTCCATCAACCCAACGGCTAGCAAAAAATTTTCTTCAGGGAAAATGTATCCACTTCTCATTTCTCCCATTTTAGTATTTAGTTTAATGCACATCATGTATTTGGCTTCTGTCTGTGGTTTTCTTTCCCAGCATAATTTTTGCAGCAGATTTGCCCTGAAGCATTAACTACCCTTGATAGTTTTCTCCCTTACTGTGTGATTACTTGCTTAGCATAATGACATTTCTGCTTTTTTAAATTAGTATGGTGTCACAGGAACTACTGTCAAAAAGTTGACTTTAATGCAATGTGATCATATCAGTAATGGTAAAAACATATAGAATATTAATGTAGCTACATTTCAGGTGTCCTGAGTAACCTTTCAGAATTTCCATGCTTTATTTTGGACAGAAAATTTTGACAAGGCATTTAAAAGAATCAGACCTGTAATATAAATACAGCAAAACACAGCCGAATAAAATTTACCAACAGAAAAATTTATTCTCTTTAGAATGAATTGTACAAAAATCCCCAATATCTCATTAAAAAATACCAATTTTATCTGTGTTCTCCTAATGCTAACCTGCGTTACTATGATATCAAATTATGATTTTCTTCACTCATGAACTGTATACTAATATACTTCATATTTCAGCAACTTATTTCCTCCTGTAGTCTTCATTACACTTATATTATAATTTATACATTATGTTATATGTTTTAAAAATTGAATTATTTTATATTATCAGAATACATTTTTTTTCAAGAGCCTCTTGATATTAGGTCACTTCTTTTATTTATTGGCAAATTCTTTACTTTTACTTCAAACACACAATGCATTAACTTTATTAACTGGAATTTGAGGTGACCTAAATTCAAATTGCTGACCATTTATTATGTGACTTTGCAGCACAATAATATTGAACATTGCTCCACCACCCCTTTCATTTTATTAATGTACCAAAACCATGAAAGAATTATGGAGCACAGATAATTTTTGAATCAATAACTGCAATCAACAGTAAAAAAATTTTGAATTTTTACTATTCTGAGCAGTGAAAAGCTTAAGCAATATTACAGCAAAAATAAACCAGCATGATACTTATATTCTTTTCTTTACTATTGATTCATGTTAAAAATAATGCAGTGAGGAAGGTACTAAAGGACAGGAAGGCAGTCTTTTCTTTAAAAAACAGTGAGCAGTTAAATGGTATAATCCCACTAAATATTTTGAGGAAATCTTCATATAAATTCAGGGATTAAGTGAGAAACAAATGAATTTATGAATATTTTTTATTCTCTTGTCAGTAACAAATATTTCCTCAACACATGCTACACAAATACAGAAAGAGTGCTTCTCATAAAAAAGCCATTGAAATTCTGTTCTTTTGCATAATAGAGCTGGATTAGTTCTGTTCTGCTTAGTCTCCGGGCCCAGGGAAATGCAAATTCACATGTGGGTGTCTAGCTCATAAGCTATACTTAACTGTATTTAGGAGGTCATATAAATGTTATGTTAAAATTTCATCAGCTTTCACCATTTAATACCACATTATTCATATGAATGCTGATATTCTCACGTTTTTCCTAATATCAGAAAGAATCCAAACACACTTATATACATTAATCAAAATGTTTCTATGTTAAAATGGTAAATGTAGTTCAACTTTATTGGAATTATTACTAACTTTCAAACACAGAGAATGCTGAATATGATAATTATTATGCCTTGAAAGAAGTTTGGAACAGCCTATGATCTCAAAGAAAAATAAAATCCACTCCTAAAATAACTCACCTTACCAAGGTTTTATACTTGGTAAGGATAATGAGGTTCTCAATATATACTATCTACTTCATTAATTATGGAAAAAATTCATAGTTCGGTTTTTTGTTAAAGGCTATTAAACTGGAATATAATTAAAAATATAATAGCTGAGAACAAATGTAAATGTTTCTGGAAGTATGAGATTAATAACTCTGGCATAAATTAACCTTTATGTGGAATATATTGGTATATTTTTCACATACAGCTTTGTCACCACACTTCATTTCTGATCTACAAGATCACTTCTATTCAGCACTTGTGTCTCAGCCAATTAATGAGTGGCAACTGTGTCAAATTTGTGAGCAGATTAAAATAGTTACTTCAGGTATTAAGAAAATATTCTCTAGCTTTAAATTATTTAAAGTCTTGACCCATGAATTCTGAGGTAATCACAGTGTTCTTGGGGCTTCTGTCTCTCTTTTTGTCAGCAAAAAAATGGAGCTAGTCTAATGCTTTTTGTTATATTTTTCTGGTGTCTGGATGATTTATACAAATGCATTCCTGTATTTTCCTTATCATCCTTTCTGCCAACTAATTTGAATATTTCTCTTTAATTTTTCATTATATAAATCTTAGTGAAGAAATATGGGTGCTTTAAGGCTTTTATGCACCTCATAAAAATCCTTCAATTATTTTTCACAGTATAACATCCAGAAATCTCCAGCACACCCTGAGGCTGGATCTGCATTTCAGTACATCCTGCTCTAGGCAGATTGGACTTGTTGGCCTCATTTCATTTGCAAGGAAAATATGCTTCAATTATCTCCATGAAGAGACCTGCTAGAACATATTTTTTTATTTTCCCCCTGTGGAAGGAAATTTGCATGTGCAGTGGAGTGGTGAGCTAGCACAGTTCCCCACAACATGGAGCTGAGACTGAAGCAAAATACACTTTGTGCCAGAAATGAAGGATGCAGTGCAGGGCATCCTCACCTCAGAGGCATAGCCTTTTACTCCATAATATATAATGGGCAGTTACATGTCACCATCCTGCCATATATCTTCATGTCTCATCCTCATGGATTACAACACTACTAATAAATTGAGTTTGAGTCATGAGATAAACAGACACAAAATGATAAAACTCACAAAATCCCCAAAAGAGAGAAGAAAAGTGTTCCAAAAATTGAATTATCTTATTTTTCAAAGCATGTAAACATCTAGAATTATTTACCTCTGGCCAGTGTTAATCTCAAATAATAGTTTGGAATTTTCTGAGAGAAAACCAGGTATTAAAGGCTAAATTGTTCAAAATATCATTGCAGCAATTTAACAGTATAGTTGATTGAATTCCAGTGCCAAGGTAGTTTCCCTGTTTATGTATTACTTTGCAATAGAAGTGCAGCCACTACATATTTTTTATGTAGTATAATATAGGATGCTGAGCTCAGAAATGGATGGAAAATAACCAACATAACAAGATTTCTCACACTTCAGTTTATGAGGCAGATTTTTAACTTATCATTCAGGCCCACCAATACATCTGTCCAGCGCAGTCAGGTGGAAAGGACACAGAGAAGGGACAGAGCACAACCAGGCAAATACAAGTCAGGAGAACTTGTCTCCTGGCCAGAACCTCTTCCTGAGCAATTCACAATCTATATACCAGTTTAATTTTGTAATTTTTTTAAAACACAGAAAATAAATGGGCTATTTTTGATGTATTCCCTCCTCCCCTTTTTAAGAGATTTAGTTGAATAAAGATAACTATTTCCCCAGATTAATATATCTAATAGGTCACACAAGTACAAATAGAATTATCCATATATTAGTATAATTCAAGTAATTTGCAATTCAGCTGAGACATTGTAGACCTTCAATAATTAACTGTTGAAATTATTAATCCATGAGGAATTTATAAATATTTTCACCTTATATGGTCACAGAGAGTTTAGAGCACATTTACAGAAGAGTCATGGACAGGTCCCTTTTTTAGTAATGCTTATTAATTGCTGTGGTAGGAAAAGTTAAGCCTAGTTAACATAACTGCTGCCATAAGCCCATGAAATTTACCAGCTGTTTCTGTAAGTAGTCAGTAGGTGACCCCCCTCTCGTTATGAATGACAGAACGAACTTTGAATGTAGGAAATGGACAGCCAAACTATACAAGCTGATCACTAAAAATGGCAGCAGGTGCAGAACCATCTTCTTTTGGCAACCAAAACAGCAACACCAAGTCAGACACCTCTGCCTTCAGTTCTTTTGTTCACTATAACGATCTAACTCCATTTTCTGTATTGCCATGTATTGGAGCCCTGAAGGAAGAAAGTAGCTTTCTCCTTAGATTTCCCACTCCTTAACTCCTCTCTTCCAGGACAAACTAACCTCTACCTCTCCATGTTTTCTGTTCTGTATTTATTCAGTTCATCCCCTAGTTGAACTTCTACAAATACAGAAAAAAAGAGAATGAGAAAAAAAAATGAGAAATTCAGTTGGGGATTCCTGCCTCAGAAGGGAGAACTGCGGATCATCTGGTTTTGTCGAGGATAATTTTCTTAATTGCTGATACAGGGCTGTGGTTTTGGATGTAGTATGAGAATAATGTTGATAATACGTTGTTTTAGTTATTACTGAGCAGTGCTTGCCCTAAATCGAGGACTTTTCTGTTTCCCAAGCTCGGGCAGTGAGGAGTTGTGCAGGAAGATGGGAAAGAGCACAGCCTGGATAGCTGACCCAAAGGGATATTCCATGCTACAGAAAGTCATGCCCAGTATATAAACTGAGGAGAGCTGGTTATGAGACAGGAGACGGAATAAATTTCTACAACCTTTCAAAATATATGTAAAACTGTCTCATGATATTGTCTGAAAATTCCTATGTGGATGATTAGCAATGACAAACTCCCCACTCAATAACTTTTTCAACAATTTATGCTTAAAACACTTGAAATGTAGTCCCACAAAATTCTTTCTTGCCAACTATGCAATTAAATAAATTTTCAGGCAGTTAATTTTGTGAAGGAACTTATTCTTGGATCCTATTTTTAGTGAATTGTCACTCTAGTACATCTAGCTTGCTCAGTCTAATGATCTTTTGTTCTCTACTTAGTCTATATAAGAATAATTCAAAAGTTTTCTAAAATTTACAGTCAAAAAGTTTTCACCTTTTTCAACCTAACCCAGCTACTCTGATTTTTTAAGTTAAATTTCACATCTTAATCTCTTATACAGACTGATTACTAACTTATGGGAGAATTTCAAATTGACTTCTCAAAGATTTTTTCTTTTGGAGAGAAAAGAAAGAAAGAGAAAGAGTGATCTTGTAGAGCATGGAATTAGGGATTAAGTCCCTTTTAATA
Organism: Ammospiza caudacuta; assembly: GCF_027887145.1. Taxonomy (NCBI): domain Eukaryota; kingdom Metazoa; phylum Chordata; class Aves; order Passeriformes; family Passerellidae; genus Ammospiza; species Ammospiza caudacuta. Next base: position 73,986,546 of record NC_080594.1, read on the forward strand.
TTTTAAAAACCTTATATAAAAAATGCATGTTGCTGGATTATTCTGAAAGACAGATAATTAGAAATAATATTAAAAATGTAGTTTGAAATAATACAAATAAACTGCCTCTAGATGCAAGAATTTCCTCCTTTACTGCAGTCACTGAAACTACTAATTATCTGGGGGGGGGAAAGAGTCTGTGTAATTCTATTACTATTCAGTCAAGTTTTCACTGAGGGAAAGATAATGGTATACACTACTGTGAGAAATTATATCTGATCCAATGAGCCTGAACTTCTGTGTTATAGAAACCTAATTCAGTTGCACAGTGTTCTGCATAAATAAGGGAATATGGAGGAAATCAGGTGTTTCATCCCACAGAGATCCTTCCACTAGGGGGAGATGAAACTGCATGTGAATATCAGACGCTGTGACCATATTAAAATACTTTATTGAATATTGTACCATTACTTTCCTTGCTCTACTTTGGATTTCAAAATGTACTAGGTCTCTAATGTCCACATACTATCTCCTGCTAGTATTTTTGCTAAGGTTTTCACCCTTTAACCAATATTTTGCCTCTTAGTAGATAAAAGAGAAAATAGTCAATATTAATGCATATAATCAACATATACATATATCTATACATAGTCAGTACTGTACGACTTCAGTGACATATGAAGCAGTAGCACCGAGCATTTTTTCTTGTTTAAAGTCCTCCATGTTCATTATTCTTATAAATATAGACCAAATTTTTAAGAGTGTAATAATTGTTACCAATCCATAAATCACTTTTAATAGTTCAAGTTATGTACCATACAGCAACTTCTACACAATCATTTGTGTGAAATGAAAGTAAGTAAGAAAGAGTTTTATTGCATAGACTTGTAACTGTTTAGAGTATCTATGAACATTGTAGAGTACTGGATTTTTAACTTAGTTTCTATTCTAAAAGAAGATACTAGCTCTAAATGCCAGACAGTCTTTGTAGATGGGATAAGAAAAAATAATTGCACTCATGATTTACTTATTTTAAAACTTTCTTAAGCTAAAAGGAAGAGAGAGTATATGCTGTGTTTTCTAGGATTGCTTTTATCAGACAGCTACTTGTCTACAGATAGGTCTTCAAACCTGTGCATTGAATGGTATAAATTCTCTAATTTTCTCATTATATTCTTAAAAAGTCTATGAAACTATTTGGCTTCTTTTATTTTTTTTTAATTTCCTTCAATACTCGAAGTTTAACAATTTTTTAAACTGTGTTTATGTTTTGCAGTTTTCAAAATAGTTATTTTTATTATGCTTTTAATGACTTTAAGGAAGCAAATTAATTTGTTTCTTCACAAGAAAGTATGTTACAGGAAATATTGGCAAGTCTTAAATGCAGTTCTATTCACATAGCTTCTAACAAAAGCAACTGATTTAAGAAAAGGGTGTATTGTCCAAAGACACTAAAAAAATTCTTGATCATAGTGAGGAATTTTTTTTTTCTATTCCTAAAATATATAAATTATAGGTTGTTGCAAGTACCCACTCATGGGCACTTGAAACAGAAAGACATATGGATTTTAATCAAGCTTCCTGACTTTTGAGAAACACTTAAACCCTTTTTTCTTTCCGTGTAATCAGTGTTCATCTTCAAAATTAAATTCATTATACTCTTTCATTGCTAATCTTGGCAGCAGTATTTAATTCCTGATATTCATTAATTCTTCAGTCAATATGTTTTATTCACACAGACATTTAATTATTGGATATCTGATATCTTGGATGTGTTTGTGCCTGTGAGTCTGTGAGTACATGCCAGTGTGTATCAAGTGCACATATTAGGATTATGTAACATAAAAGTAACAATGAGAGCAATTTTTAGAAATATCAGCCAGAGGGTTAAACTTCAGAAATAATTTCCAGAGGACATTAAAGTATAGTAGGCTTTGGCTACCTCTGGGAAACACTGAAACCTTCCTGCTTTGAAGAAGTTGTTTCACTCTAATCGGAGTGACAGTCACAGCCTACTGACTACTCATTTCCCCCAAATGTTCAAAACTGCAGATCAATCTATTTATAAGCTTTCAAAAAAAGAAAAAAAGAAAAAAGGCAAGAATCCAAACCCACATCATGACCATGACTCTAACACATAAATTTTCTGAAAACAGAGTACACCCTTGTCTTGAGAATCCACTTAGGAGCTGAAAGTCATCAGTATTTATTTCACAGGAGGAGCAAGAATTGAGTAGCAGAAAAAGCAAAATAAACAAAAAACCAAGCAGATAGCCTTGCCTTTGGAGTTGGATTACTCATGTGTAAATTAAGCACATACATAAATGAGAATTTTCAGGTCTAGAGCCCTAGGCTACCATTTGTGATGTCCGATTTACAAGAAAATTATTTTCTTCATTGCGCCAATTACTTTTTGCTCAATTTACAATAGCTTCAAAATAGATCATTAGCCAAATAGCAATTACCTTGGGCAAAGAACACCTCTTAACAATGCCCAAATTATTTGGCTCATGGAAGCAGTGCTACTTGTGAAATTAAACTGCAGCTAAAAAGGAGAGTTTTAACAAGAGGCATACAATTTTAAATAATTTCAAATGCAATTTTTTTCAAGAGTAATATTTAGTTCCAGGCATGTTATAATTTCAGTATTAGCAAAATGAGATTTAAATTAGTACTGAATCATTTGTTTTGGAAAAAATCTGCTATCTGTAAACTGAATGTACCAGCTGCTGGCTACCTGCAGTTTTGTTTTAATAAGATCATTTATTATAAAACAAGGCAAGTGCTAAAAATTCTTAATCTTAAACTGAAAATGGAATAATCAATAAAACTGCTGCATATACACCTGCCATCTTCATTTAAATTTATGAATGTTTTACCATTTAAGTTTGGGCATTTATTACATAAAATAATGCTACAAGTCCAAATAACCAAATTCTACTAAAGAATGAGAAGCAAAATTTAAAGTGTAAGCTTATAAATTAATGTATAACTTGCAGAAGAATAGAATTTTTTCTGTACTCCTTATTAAGACCAGGGCAAATTCTTTCTGCATTACAGCTACAGATACTTTACTGCTGAATATAGCGAAGACTAAAATGAAACTAAACTTTACATTAACAGAGCCAGGAGTAAAATGTGACAACATTTCTGTTCCTTTATTTTATTATGCAATCAAACCAAAGAATGTGGATTCGTTTTTAAGGAGCCACTGTCAGTAAACCTTCCAAAGCACTCACATTAGGGCCCATGGGAGCAATGAAAACACAATTCCCTTTGATCTAGGAAAATGAATGCTTAGCAAACTCAAAAACTGGTCACCTGTTAATTAAAAATTTAAGAGGAAAAGTCAGACTCTAACTTGGGTTCTTCAGGAGAGATTGTGGAAAATAAATTCCTAAACTTCATTTTTCTTTATCTATCTTGGAAATCAGGAATACTTTCCTTCTAAAATTATTATCAGCCTGTCTCTCTGAGTATTTCCTGACCCTTCTGCCCCGGCAGATTATGGGATGAAATTATGAAGTGGCACCCTCAAGCAGGGGGGTAAAAGAATATGCATTCTCCTCGTGCAATCCTTTAAGCACGAGGCAGTAAGAGAAGCCTCTGCCCGCCCCAATCCTTCAGGCCTGAGGACGGAATGTCTGTCTCAGAGAGGGAAGGAGGGAGGCTGTGAATCATGGGAAGAGAGGCTTGGCTATCTGACAGTGGTTCATTGGGACTCAGGTTTCATTTATTCATATCTGAGGGAACTTATCAGTCCTATCTGAGGCACTTAGGACTCACTGTAATGATGTTTTGAATATATTTCTTCAACGTTGTGTAATTATCACACATAATATTTAAAATCTGAGTAGAATCTGGGTCATAAAATAGTGTCAGAGTAGTTTTTTTTTTTTTTTTTGCCGTTCTATTGATTTCCAAAAGGTCAAACATTCAAACTTGTTGATTAAAATACCAGTCAATATTTTATTTTATGTCTTATCTTGCTTTTATTAGTTCACACAAAGGAAAACAGCTCCTGTTTGCTTTTGGCCATTCTGATGCTTCTGATCTCAGCAGATCTTTATAAAAAAAATCTTTACATTTTTTTTTTTTTATGTGGACAAACAAATTACCATCAAAAGTTGAATGACAAGGCAGACATGTTCTGAAGTTGTCTTTATTTTGAGTAGTTATATCTGGCAAGTTGTAACTGACTGAAAACATGCCACAGCTGTAAATATACCTAATCACAATTGAATGATACATTTATTAAAGAAAGACTAGAATGGTAATTTTCAAATGAATATTTTTGTCCCTACAGATCTTTTTTTAAGAACTGTAACTAACCAAATCTTTTGGCATAAAGCTTATGGTATTCTTAATAGGTCATTGAAAAGATTAGTAGGGTGAATAGATTAATGGTGTGAATTCTCTTGTCAAGACTAAAATTTGGAAAGTAAAATTTAGATACTGTACTGCAAATACATCTTTGTGCTCAGTTTAGTTCAGTACAGTAAGTATAGAATTCATGGGGAATATCACTACTGAATTAACCTGTCCTTTCATTTAAAAAATTGGCTATATATGAATAATCATCTTTTAAGCAGTGCAGTTTGATACTTCCTCAGTGCTTTTCACAAGTTCTTTTCACTACTGTCTACCTATAATCTCAGAATTAACATATGGCAAACTAAAAAAAAAGAAAAAAAAAACACCTAAAATCAATAAGACACACAGTTACATTCCCTTTGTTTAATTTTTTGATGTAATCAGTTGAAATTAAGTATCAAAATAGTGCAGCAGACTTTGTACCTAGTAAAGAAATCATGTGACAAAAAACAAGTGAGACAAAAATTCTAAATTGATATTTTGATAAAAATAACACGTTACATTGAAGTCTGCTGACTCATTTTATCATTTTGAACAGTATCATAGTGTAGTATTTTCATTAAAAATGGTTTTCTAAACAACATGGGGTTTTTGAACTTGCTTGAGAGTTATTGTCAGAGATCTTTATGACCCCAGCTGCACGAACCATCTGCCAATATTATGATCAGGAATAGCTGGCTGCAGCACAAGCATGGGAATTCCGTATTGCTTGGAGAAAACCAGCAAGAGTAGGGGCTGGGGGTTTGCCAGATGACTGGTGGCACCCTGCCTAGGGGTGGTAGTTTTTGTTCTGCTGAGATTGAACATCCAGTTATTTCTTCCTGTTTCCCCTTCTACTCATCATGGTTTTTATCTTATCTATCCTCACCTGCTCCTTTAAAATATATTCTTTGTATTTTCACTTTTGTTTTTTAAATCCTATGCTTCAGGTGAGAGATCACAAAGTTATAAATCTTCCTTTTAGATCCATGCAAGTCTGATGGAGCACCATACTCCTGCTGTTTTCTTTTGTTCTCTGAGAATTTTTGTAACAAATTCACCTCAAAATGAGTAGGAGGAAAGGATATGAGGCATGATTCTAAGGGCAAAAATGGTATAGGTAATATTTTGTTTCTGCTTGGTGCCATGAAAATAATTTGGGGAGTTTCCTCATGTTTTGAAGATTTTTACCTCTCTCATTCATAAATAAATGTCTGCCATAAATCAGCTCATGCTGTGAGCTCAGATCCATCTATAATGCCTGCCTGCATTATCTGCCTGCTTCCTGTCTTTAGGTTTGTCTGATTTCATAAAGCTCATGGTTTGGGCCATCATCTGACCACTTGTCATGTGCTTGAAGGCTGTCAGGACCAATGTGTGGGATTCCATCCCAGTAGGGACCCAGGTTCTGGAGCACTGGTGAGGAATATGCCTTGCAGCACGTGACTCCTGACTTCAGGAAGCTTCCATGTCTGCACTGTTTCTTCTTGGCAATTTTTTTTTTTTTTTGTAGTAATTGATGGGTAGATACCCAACCCACTGGAAAACTGCAACCTAGAATGGAAAGGGGGCAGTGATTTAATGCTGTAAGGAAGATAAAAGTGATACCTGGCAGGCAGGCAATGATTATCAAACTGGGCATATGAACTGCGGTCAGATTCAGGAACATAACAAGAAAGTCTTTTCACCTCTGTATGTCTGGTATAAAGGCACAAACTGTGTTTAATAGACAGACATGTAGGTCTTTTCCCAAAAAATCTTCTGCTTACCTTCTTTCTGGAGCAGCTATATATGACATATTTCTGCTATATTTGCCATTGAGACCATGATACCCTTAAAAAATGTATATAGGCTGAGCAGGGGGACCTTATGGGTGCAGGGAAGCATATACTTTACTTACTGTACTGAGTGCTATCTTAACACAGTTAATTATTTCCTGAATAGTTTTCAGGGGTTTTTGTATCCAATTTCTATCTCTTGAAAAAGGATATTTTGATTCCCCGTTGTTTGGGTTACTGTAGATAAGAAATACATGCTGAAATATGTCCGCAGGCTTCTAACACAAGGGCTCGTTCAATATGTGTCTACAAGCAAAACTTTCAGAGCAATAATTAATTCAGTCAATACAACTATCTCTGGCTTTTAAATCCACATTTGCTATTCACTTACATTCCTAAGGAGATTTGACATTAATTAACAACTGTTGGACTACGTATCTCAGACTGGTAAATTCTGCATAATCTGAAGTGTTTGCTACATATAAATACAGGTTTTGTTGTCAACTATTTCAAGAATTTTATAGCCAGTAGCAAGGTAATATGAAGAGTATGCTGAAATTAGAAATAGTAAGAAGAAAATTCTATCACAAAAATACGACTTCATATGGATTGCACGTTGTCCTTTCTTCAGGTTTCAGGATTTATTTGCTGCTTAAAAAGGTAGGAATTATAGGATACACAGCTATCTTGCTTTCAGAAGAAGCATGAGAATAAAATACAAAATTAGCAGTCATGGAGTTGGGACCTTAATGGCTCCACTATTCCCCCCCACCAAAAAATAAACTAATATTGGTAGATAGTTATTAAACCATTTCACAAGCTACGTTGGTTTTTATACTGCTTTACTTATATTATAAATTATTTACAAAAAGAGAAGATACTTAAATACATTAATATGTACCTTCAATATATTTGTAATATTTGCAAAGTTTGTGATTCCTTTGTTAGTTCCATGTGCACACTGTAGCCTTTGTTATTTTTTTAGAGTAACAAAGTAACTTTATAGCTAACAAAATAAATAATACATAAATTAAAATGTTCATTTCATATGCAATGAAGTAATCAAATCCGTTAGCAATTTAGATAACTGTGTATGTTGCTAGGGCAAGACTAGCAGCACTGAGACAACTTAGAAATTTTTCTGAGCATTATAAATTTTAACATACTATGTTCAATGTATCAAGGCATGAGTTTTTTGTTTGTTTGTTTGTTTTCTTCCTAGAAGGTTTAACTATGAGGCAAAAAGAAATTTGCATAATGAATAGATATGTTCAGTCTACTGTGAGGAAAAATCATCTGTTATGTTCAATAATATATGCTTCATACAAATATATTGGATTGCATAGACATTTGTCTAATAATATGTTTGAGTTCTTACTACTTTTCAAAATATATTTTCAGTTTCCACTGTTAATGTCATATGATAATTCTTCCTTTTTTTTGAGACACTGTCTTTATTATTTTATTCTTGCCCATTCTTTTTATTGGTGTCTGAAATCAGGGCTGTTAATTAAATTTTTTTAAGAAAAAAAAAACAAACAAAAACTCCCTAAGGAATAAAACAAAGCTCTGAAAGAGATATACAGAAATATGCTATAACTTAAGTTTGTTAAGATTTCAACTGACCCGGGTGTACTTCACTAAGATGATGTGTACCTACTTTTCCTGCTCTGATATTGTTTACTAAAAAATAAAAAATTTTAAAAAAGTCTGAAAGTACATGATAAGTAAATATGTTGACATCATTAGTAAAAGGAATAAAAAGTAAAAATGTAACTAATAAATATATTTAAATCAGCAATCAAGTATGTGTGAAAACCATGCTTAAATGTAAATGGTCTAAGCACAAGCACCTGCCTAAATTTCAGTGAGGAAATCATAGCTGTGAAAATTAAAGCGAAGCACAGCATTACTTTTCAGGTTCATCTTTTTAATTAAACAAAATCAACATAGGAGTCTTGCATGTAATGACTATGAACTGAGGCAGGGCTAAGCTCCTTGAATTACTTGAAAGATCCCCACAAGTATGTAATAAATTCTGTGACTTTTGGGGGGAGTTGATTGTTTGTTTATTTTCTTGTTGCTGAGTCTCATGCTAGTTTGGGACAAAATTTAAATCCATGTTCAGTTCTAGTGGCTTTTTTCCACTTTTTTCCTAGGGAGAAAATTTCCTTTTCTTCATTTGATGAATTTAATTTTAGCATTCATACAAATAACAAATCAATATAATAAATTACAATATATGTAAATGTTTAGCAAAAGCTGAAGACAGGAAAAGTTTATCTAATATGTTACATATTTTCTTTAAAAAATACTTGAACAAAAAATAATATGTTTTTAAATAATTTTTTTTGAATTCAAAATTTGAAATTAATCTTGGAATTTAAATAAAATATTCCCAGTGTTCTGGATGCTTAATAAACATAGAATAAAATTTATATGTAATTTCCTGGATTTTTTTAAAAAAAGTGAATTTCTCTCTGATACTTTGAGCAATGTTTTTCATGTTAAATAAACTAAAAAATGTCTCAAAAGGCCAAAATTAAAATGCTTTTCTTGTTAATATTGAAGAAAATAAGTCGCAATAGTTTGGAGTTTTATATTCCTGAAGAGTTGTGAATGAACTCTGCCTGATATTGGAATGTGGTCTGCTAAAGAATGATACAGCAAGGAAGTTCCCATCAACTTCTACAATATTTTATCAACAGTCTTGAGTTTTTCAGACTACTAAAATTGGGGGAAATTTGCTAAAGTAGATCTATTAAAAATGTTGAAAACAGCATAAACACTTACTAACATGTTAGCATCAGGGTTTAGTAAGAATGCAAAGGTTGTATTTTACAGTTCCTGTGAAAAGACATGCTTGTGATTTCTCATATCAAAAATGGCTGTGAAACATTACAGGACTACTATAAGTTTTTATTCTAATCAGTCTAATGGAAATGTCTGTAGATCAGGAAACTTGATTCATGGCAAAAATGCTCAAATCAGTGTGCACTTTAGTTTACGATGTGATATATTATATAATGAGTAATATGACAACTGTCCTTGGAAATTTGGACATAATGACTTGAGCTCTGTGGAACAAATCCAAATATTTGTGAGGCTTTAATGATTAATTTTTAGGGGAATTTTGAAATATTTTATCTTCTTTTTTAAAAACATAAAAAAATTAACAAATTAACAAGAGGAAACTATTTGAATTATTTCCATTCTCTACTTATACAAGTATACTCTGACAGACATCAATAAAACAGTAGTTTCAATCTCTGGGCTTTATTTTGTGCACAAAGACATAGGCATAAAATACCGTAAAACCACGAATTATTATATAATTTCATAGGAACTTGTGAAAGTTTTGTATTTAAATATTTTTCTCAACAGCTTTAGGAATGCTGTATTTTAATATCATGACCAAGTCAATGGGGTATAGAAAACTGCCTATCTTAACAGCCAATTGTCCTTTATTGTCTGTAAAGGGAATTTCAATCTGTAATGCATTGTAGAGATTGGCATAGAGAGTCCTGGATCTGCTTGTTTTAGTCTGAATCCCCAGCTGAAGCCAAAACCACTAGCATAAGTCTTTCTTGACAGACTCTAGACAGATATATATATATATATATATACACACAAAATGTCCCAACTTTGTACTTCACTTCCAGCAACTGATAAAAAATTATTTTAGAAGTGTTTGTTGCCTTTTTGCTAAAAAATCAATGTGGCTATGGGAAGAAATTCAACCATTAATGAAACAACAGTTTATGTAATTGAATCAAAAATATCTCATCTATAATTATTTTTATGACCTTCTTCCCCAAATATAGAAATTATATAATTATCTGAGGATGATACATTATATAGAAATTTCAAGTTATCCAGTTTTTTTCTCCCTTCCTAGATTTTGGACTATTGTTAGCCTTAGGTTTCCATACATAAAAAAGTGTAATAACTTTTACACTATGTTAGTGTTATTTTTCTTTCACAGATCTGGTTTGATTGCTGTCTTAGGGCATTGGTTGATCAAGAATTCTGTGCTACATTTCTGGGCTTTTATATATATATATTTATTTTTTAATTTTTTTTTTATCTGCTTCTGAGGCATTTAACGAGGTTTTCTTAGCCTTTCAGGTTCATTGAGCTTGCAAAAGTTGTGGCAACGTCAGCTTCCAATCTTATGGCCTGGGAAGCAGGGGGAATTGGAGAGGTCAGGGGCTGCTGGGCAGCAGTCAGCTATTACAGTATAAAAAGTAATAATAGTCATGGCTCACTAAAGAAGGCAGCAAGAGAATCCAGAACTGAGCTCACAGCAGAGCACAGAAATGCTGACATTGAAAAAGTAAACAATATATATAAAATACAGAATCTTTCTCAAACTAGTATAGAGATTAGGTCAGACCTCAACTTATTTACTACAAAACAGCCAAATTAATGACATGAAATTATTTCTTTCCTGTACTACTTCAGGATATTAGACTGCAGATAGCTTTTTCTTTGACTCCCTTTCACTATGTTACCTGCAGAATGTTATTTACAAAGCTGAATCTTATTCTGTCTAACAACTGGTACATTAGTTGAGAGAATGCATTTACTTGGTAATTGTAAACAATTAATGTAAGATTAAAAGTCAGGGAAAAGGTATCAGCCAGATATTTTGGGATGAAACTAAACGTGTAATCATAGGGAGAAGGCCTGAAAATGAAAAAATATTTTTAAAATGTTTTATTTTTTTAGAATGTGTAGTGGTTTTTATCAAAAATGAACTAGAATTGACTACTCTCTTATCAACTGTTAGAAATGGTGACAGCATCAAAAAGAGGACAGACTGCTTACTATAAATGCCTACAAAAACATTGGGCAGAGTAGCAGCTTCTCCATGTAATAATGTGACACAGCCCTTAGTGTGACACCCAGTATTGCTTTTCAGCTAGCAGAAATAATTATACCCTCAAACCTCCTAACATTTTCAATTCTACTAATAGAAATTATCCTATAAGTGATACATAGGAGGTAAATGGAGCACAGAAAGCTATAGAACCATAGTGCGGTGTGTGAAGAAATGGAAATCCTTGACTTAAGGAATGCAACCTGATGAAGGTTCTAAGGAATAGAATCTGAAAGCCAGTTTCCATTCCATGGCTTTACTTGCTCCAGAGAAGTATACAAATTTTGACTGAAAGCTAAAAAAAATAATCAAATGTTAAATAAATTTAAATATTTAAAATGGGATTCATAAGGTAAGAAGCCCATCCCTACGTAAGTGAATTATTTCAGTATAAGCATGTTTTAGTAGTTATAAGGAATTAATTACTTAATTCATTGCAATGCTTCCTATACAGAATTCTATTGCTGACTTGGCATCTTAGCAGGATAATTTTGATTCAGTGGATGATTTGGGTAAATTTTGCCAGGGCAGCTTTTATTGTTCAGTGCTTTCAGCTGCTCAAAATCAGCATTCCAGACATGCTGCTCACGTATGTTTCACAAGTGAAAAAGAGGGAATTTTGAGCTGTAAATTGCAATCTAAATAGTGACCTGCAGAATAAATCACTATTCCTCTGTTGTCAGCAGCTCTTCTTCCCAACTTTGGGGGCAGTGTTGCTGTAGCCACTCTGCTGAATGCTTGTGTAACATTGCTTTCCTAGTGATAATGCTGCACAAGGTGTCAGGATGTGACTTTGATATGAATCTGGAGGTAAAGATGATCTTGCTGTCCCCTGATTTCCCTTTATCTCTGTCGCTTGATTGCTGCAATCTTTTCTTTGATAAAGTCTTTTTCTATTTGTCACAGAGTAACAGCTGGCTATGACAAGCTGGGCAAGAAGGGAGACAAATTTTGCTACAATTACTACTGAAAGGACAGGTGAGAAAATCCCATTTTAGGTAAATGAGAATGGCAGGTGTATCATGGTGCTACAGACTCTGGGTGTAAGAGTGGTAATTTTGAAACCAATGATTTACCTGCTTATGTTGACAGATTGTTTTAAACTTCCAAATTGTAATAAGGGATTTTGTAGACCTTGAAAAAAAGACAATTTACTCAGTCAGACCTTCCACACAGATACACTCAAGACATATGTTCTGAGAGATTAACTGTTTTTTTTTAAACAATAAGAGACAGTCTTTTCTTCGGAAATAATTTAAACATTTATTATATCCTAATCCAAACCTATTATTTTAGGTTATCAAAGATTAAATCTCTGTTTAACAAATGTAACTACTAACACACATACTGGCAATTTTTTCCATATGGATATCTATTCTGTGTGACTTCCCATTTCTTATTTATATTCACTCATATCTTTAATTGTCTTTGAGTTAGTCAACCTGAAAAAAAAACAACTATATGAAACAGAAAAATCTCAAACATAAAATGAGCTGTACTGTACAGAGCATACCACCATTACTTTGAATGTTTCCTTTTATTGCAATTTATGTCAATGATAGGTGTGAATGAACATTTGTCTAACAACCTAACAGTCATCATAATAAATCTTTTGCTCAAAGTGAAGTCAACAGACAAAAAAAAAGCTTTGCCCTTCTGATTAAAAGGGTGGATTTTGAGATGAGAGGATGGTTTTATTTTGGGTTTTTTTGATGTTGTTTGTTTCTTTGGTTGGTAGGTTTGGTTTGTTTGTATTTATTTTGTTTTTTATTGTGGTATTTTGGTTAAAATTAAGATTAAAGATTGCAAAATATTATCTCAGAATCAGTGGGATTTATCAAAATTGTCCCTTTTCAAAAAGACGCTTATTTGCAACATCGTGTCTATGTAAGGTTTTTTCTGATCAACATAATGCCTTTTCTTTCATTAACTTCTCCTCAACTACTTTCTGCATTCTCCTTAACATGCTAATATGAGAACTTTTCCCCTGAAGGAATGCCTGTTCTCACTCTGTTGTAACACCTACAATACCTTGGTTTGAACATCTCACTTTAATATTCAGTTCCTCTGGATCTTCCTAGTTTCATGCTTAAAGCTGGAAAAGGAATAATTTCTTGTCCACAACAGTCTATAGTTTTTGTGTGGTGGTTTGCTTTTTTGGGTTAGTTTTGTTGTTTTAAGCTTTTTTTTTTCCATGAGTAGGTGATTAGGTCTTCCTTGCAGCGATGTCAATGCCAAAAATTATTTGTTGTTATATTTATCTCATTTCTAATTCAGAAATCAATGAGAAAATGTCTATTTCAAAATGTTTATTTTTTAAGTTTTTCTACCTAATGCTGGCCAAATGCGTATTGCAGTACTACAATTAAAACCCATGCCTTTATATCTCTACCACTTTGGAGGAAAATAAGCTTCAGTACAATTCTGATCAATGTGCAGATGTGTTTTCTTAACTATAAAGCATCGAACTCTCTTTGAAGGGATGAGACACACAGAGACTTATTTTTTCTCTTGAGTCCTCATAATGCCTTTTGTCTGAATTATTTTGAGATTATCCTGCTCATCTAACAAGTTCAGATATTTAATCAAACATTGGATGCTTGGTCAGAGCTTATCTGAACCTCTTGCTTTGGAAATCTGACATAAATTGTATGCCACTTGAGATTCTCGCTACACTTGTGATTTTGGGCAAGTCAGATATGCTTTGCAACATTGCAGAAAGTGTATCAAACACGTAGTACAAAAAACCTCAACTGAGCTCTTGCAAAGCACAAAGTCTTTCCTATCTCCTTTAGGATTTGGGGAAAAAAATAAGGATTTTCAATCAGAGGACCCAGAGTAATGATGTCATAAGGATGCTTATGGCATGGATACACGTAGGATTTTACATACAGCCCTGATTTCCACGGATGTTTTGTTACGTTTTACTGCTATTTCAGAACATCTACTTATTTTCTATATTATGTATTGCTCTGATGAGGTCTGATGTTTCTTTCCACGCATACAGATTGGAGTGTGCAAGAAGTTATGGTAAACCTAGATACCACCCTAAAGAGATTTAGGCTTGAATGTATAATGGAACACTGGAACCATTGTTGCCTAGATAAGAGCCAGAGGGATGACAGTCTTCCAGGTTTGACTTGATTCTCCTTCCTCTAAGAGCAGGCTAATTAATTCCATTAATTTATTTTGTCGCTTCTCAGGAAATACACGCTTGCATTGATTGCTCCCTCCCTGTCTCTTATCGATGCAGGATGACTCCTCAGGTGGGGAACAACGTGCAGTGACTCTATGATTTCAGAAGGCTGAACAAATGCTTTATTAAGTTATTCTACACTACATTCTACTATATTAATCCTATACTATACACTACTAAAGAAAAATCTGTGACCCTTATGGACAGTCACGACAGAGTTTTGGCCTAATTGGTCAATCAATCCAAACAGCCATCACCAGTGTTCAATCAGGGAATCCCTTTTGGGTAAGCAATCTCCATAACACATTCCACATGTGCCAAACAACAGATGCAGCAAGTAGAGATGAGAATTGTTTTTCCTCTTCTCTGAGCTTTCTCTCTGCCTTCCCCAGGAAAAATCCTGGGAAGTGGTGCCTGCTGCTCTCTGTGAAGAGAGCTGCAGCCACAGTCTCCCATACGGATTTCAAGCTCAGAATTGAGAAACAATCCCAACATATGAGAAGTGAATCTCTCTCTTTGCTTCCTTATTGGATTACCTTTAAATACATTTTATCTGTTGTTATTTTGTTCAGTGTTCTTCTATAAAACATCTAAAAGGTTTGGAAATTACTCATTTTACTGCTAGAGACAGTACAATTAGTAAAGCACTGGGACATCATATTAATTGAACAAAAAAAGAGCATTCTATGCATTCTTTGTACACATGCATTGTTTCTTCTGGCAACAAATCTCTGTGAAATTAAAAAGGATAGCACAGCAAAGGTGACATCTTTAACATCTGATGTTTAATTTTAAATTTTTTAAGCCATTAAGGTAATTCCACAAGGTCATTTTGAGTACTCCAAACTTTATTTCTGTTTCAAAACTGAATTCACTAGGCCACAGGTACAAAACCAGACAGGATTGCACAGTAGTGCTCTTCTGTGTCATTAAGACAATGCATAGTCAGGTTTTTTAAACATCTATAAATAAAAAGCTATCAGAAAAAAAAAAAAACAGAGCAGAAATGGATAAAAATTGTAAACTATTTTATTAAACAATCAAACATGAAAAAGAACAATAAATAAATAACAATTTAATTATATTTTTATTTATAACTCACTCTATCTCATCTTTCTTAAACAGAAGGGTTAACTTTATATGACAGGATTATTTTATTCCACAAATCGAAACTAACAGGTACATGCTTTGTATGATTTTTTGCCTTGAAAATATTTTTCACATAATCTTGAAAGTGTTTACTCTTTTTTTTACTACTTCTCTTTCTTCTCTTTTTGACACCATAATTCTGTATAACAATGGATGAACAACATAAATTTTAAACACTTTTATGCCTGTATGGCAATATGAATATTGATTCACTCTATGCAGTGAAACAAAAACAAATATTGTGTGTTTAATTAGTAAACACACAATATTTTATAAAACATATTCATCCTTAAAAGAAGTGTCACGGTTTTCCTTTTTGTGAAATAGCACATTTGAGCTGATTTTAGCACCTACCTAATAAGTTTCTACACAAGATTCTCCTGCATAATCTTTTTTTTCCCCTATACTAAGCAGTATGCTTTTAGTCCTTTTTCCTCCCCTCTTTTGTGGTTTTTGATTTTTTTGGTTTTTTTTTTTTTTTTTTCTGGATACGATATATTCCTTTTGTTATCATCCTAAACATGTTTGGGGTTTTTTTATTATATTTCATTTATGTTTGACTTATTCCCTCCTGTCTTATCATCTTTTCTTCTAACATTATGCAATATGGTTTGACTGCTGCTCTCCTACCCTATTATCCTTCTCCTGTCACTTCAGGTATTTGTTTCATCATTTCTTTCCTACCCTTTATATTTCCACTTTCATCTTCTCTTTTTCCTTTTTAAAGGAATGTTCCACTACTTTGAACTCTTGCCTGCAACTTTCACTTTTTTCCCCAAATAAAAGGTCTGCACTTTGTTCTCTACATTCATGACAGCCTTCTGTCATTTACCTTCTTCTTACATTATCACTTTATTTTTTTATATTTATGAGTATTCTTACAAATAATATTTTTAAGCATATGTTGATACATGTGTTTTGTTTTTGACAAGAACATCTATGGATGTCATTTACCTGACCACTTTCAGATGCAACAATGTAAATCCTTACAACTGTTTTTGGTCAGTTCACAGATAAAAGCTAATTTTAGGAAGGAATTCTATGATAGATAAGTCAGATACAAACACCCATAGCTTTTCTTCCGTTTCTCTAGGATAAAATCTTTGCATTTAGCCTCTTCTGCTTCCAGAAAAGGGTATCAGAGATTATAAGAAATTCCCAACACATGCATGCTGCATGAATACACATTTGGGTGAGTGGACAGTCCTGCATAAATCTATTACAATTGAAACCATATCTGTGAAACATTTTACATGAAATTAGATGCTATTAGCATGAGAATATCGATTCAGTGTGGTAGATATTTACTCTCCTTATTTATGTCTGCTTTTCGTGCCAGATTGCACAGAGTAGTCTTGAGCCACTGACCTTGGAACCTGATTGATGAGAAAACTGCATTTCTCTAGACTGCTTCTACTTCCTTCCTTCCTTCCTTCCTTCCTTCCTTCCTTCCTTCCTTCCTTCCTTCCTTCCTTCCTTCCTTCCTTCCTTCCTTCCTTCCTTCCTTCCTTCCTTCCTTCCTTCCTTCCTTCCTTCCTTCCTTCCTTCCTTCCTTCCTTCCTTCCTTCCTTCCTTCCTTCCTTCCTTCCTTCCTTCCTTCCTTCCTTCCTTCCTTCCTTCCTTCCTTCCTTCCTTCCTTCCTTCCTTCCTTCCTTCCTTCCTTCCTTCCTTCCTTCCTTCCTTCCTTCCTTCCTTCCCTCCACACTAGTTCTCTCTCAAAAAAGAGATCTCTCTTTTCATGCATACTCAAAAGAACATGTCTACTGGCTTATACCTACACTCTCAGAAAACTCCATGTGCTTCTCAGTAGGAAGAAAAACTGTTTTCTATTTGCTTAAGACAATTAGAAGCATATGCATTTAAATTTATGCATGTATTGTATATGTGTAAATATTTAAGCATGAATAATAGCAGACAATCTTTGTTTATAGCTTACAAAGCAGAGGGGCTGATTTATCCTGGACTACTGAGCATCAAGACATAGGTAAATAAATGTCTACACTATCATTTGATTGTAGTAAGATTCTGGGATTCCTCATTAACTAGTGTCTGCCCTTGAGGGTATTGCAGTAAGTCATTACTTGAATACTCCTGATCCATTTTGATAAATAAAAAGAAATAATTTTAGTTTTGTCATAGTCATTAACCTCTTTATAAAATGTTGTGAAACCTAAGGAGATGACAAATGAAGCTGATGTGAAAATAAGGAAGTATTGACTTAAGCCAGAGAGAAGAGTGCTCACTAGCTTGTGAACATCAAGTTCACAATCCGTGTTGGATTGTCGTACTGCATCCAAGCTACAGCCACCAGGTAAAGAGATTAGAAGCCTTGTTTTACAGTGTTTTAATGTATCCAGAGTTGAAATGAGTGTCAGTGCTTGTAATGAAATGTAGAAGAGCATTAGAAGTATTTTGATTTAATACTGTCCAAAAGGCTTTTTTTATAATTTATAATGATAAAGTTGCTAGAGTTTGGATCAGTACTGCAACACAGAGTAACATCAACCTTCCAATCACATCAGGAAAAAAAAACCCCTAAAAATTAGGAGCTGTCAATATTCTAAGGTCACATAAAGATTTAAAGTCTTCTAGGCCCTGTTTCCTTTTGGAAACAGAGTGGTTGGAGTCAATTAGTAATGCAAAACACATTTTGCTTAGCATCTACAAAACTTTTGCTTTGGAACTAGCAAATCAGTTGTAAAATAAAACTGGCAAGCACTGTCCATACTGTGATACCTTCTGACAGTTTTTCAAGATTATTTAACTTCTCTTGCCATTTATGTGTAAGTTTAGGGAGCAGCTATTGGAAAAGCTGCCAGTCTGTTCCTTGCCACAAGAAACCTGCATTTACTTTTCTGAAAGGGGGAAATTCAAGTAACACTGAAGACTAAAATTAATGGTTGCACAGTTTTTGCAGGGAATATACAAGAAAGACAAAACTGTGTTATGTGTTGTGATAAATAAAATAATTTTTTAAAAACCCATTTAAAAAGTGTATTGCCTTGTCACACTGAGGTGCTGCAAATTTTTACAGAATGAAAAGGAGCTTCCTTTGACAAGTATATAATAATTCTTCATTCTAAATTATTTCGAAAAGAATTTTTTAAAGGAAAAACTTAAAAAAATATATTTAACAAGATTGTAGATGCTGACATTTTTCTTTTTTGAAAAATCTACCATTTTTCCTCTACCAGCTTGCGCTGAACCTGTTTTTATTAATATAATTCAACTATATTTATAAAATATAACTTGAAGGAAGATTTGAATACAGAAACTAGGATATAAAAGCAGTATCATTGAAAGAAAAGGTGATATATTATCATAGCAAAACTTACAATTATAATAGTTCAAAGAAGCACTGAGATTCCAGTTTAAATATCTTAAATAATTTCTAATGAGTCCATAATATTTTACATCAGAAGTCCCCCACTAACAACTTTTAACAGTTTTTACCTCCGAACAAGCCTAAGTGGTAAACCCAGACTCATCGTCAATTTCCATGAACTAGTCAGATTATGTCACGGCTTTATTTTCAAAAATATTTACATGCATTTTCACACATATGCAAGTAATAAATACATATTCTATGAAAATTAGTTCCATTGTAATGACAAAGTTTATTTACTCTGATAAAGATTAGCACCATAGTATGAAACACATTGCAAAATAGTATCCATGTGAAAACAAGTTTTCTGGAAAAACCATGATGCTGATTAAATCCTGTAATACCTTTTTCTTTCTTTGCTTAACAAAGTGCAGAATTATTTTCTATTATTTTCTTCAAAATAAAAAGAGAAAGTGATATTTGCCAAACCCCCTCCCAATTATTTATAAAATAACATTTTAACTTTATCACACAGTATAAAATTCTTTAAAATTCATAAACTCTGTAGTAATTGGCATTTCCAAATATCAAGTCTGGTTTTTGTTCTGTATGAATAGGGGTTGGAATCTTTAAAGAATGTATGATATATATGGTGATGACATCATAGAAATATGGTCTTGATGAATAGAATAATATCAAAGCACATGTTAATTAGGGTAGAGGAATAAGAAGGAAACAGTGCCAAGGAAAGAGGTTGGTTTTTTTTTCTGGTTTTTTTTTTCTTCAAAATGACATAAAGTAGAAAAAATGAGAAAGAGAGAAAGCTGACATATTCTTACCTACCAGATTGGCAGGTGGGCTGCTTTAGAACATTTTTACGACTCACCACTGTGCAAATACTACTGCCAAAGGCAGATGGAGGAAAATGCCAAGCATATGTGAAGAAGGTCAACAACAAAGATACTAAGAGAAAGGATATACAACCCTCCTTTAAACATTTCTATGGTACCCTGTGTTACAGCTACAAAATGCTGGCTTCTTAAGATGGCCAGGAAGAAAAAACTGGGAGCAAGAAGATGCTTTTGGCATGAAGTTAATTAATTGGCTAGTCTACTATAAATTATGATCTCCAATACCAGCAGGTGGATGTGCTCCTTAGCATGTAGTATAACCCATCGAACGTATAGGAAGTTTCTGGGCTCCAGAGAGCCCTAAAGTTCCTGTTCAGCTCTAGTACTTGGTTTTCTATGGTATGAGCCAATAAGTGAAGCTGCAAATGGGGCGCACAGGCTCCTGGGTTTTGGCTGATTCTGGTTACAACATATAGCTCCTCTACCTGTGCCAGGGACACCAGGAGTGTTTCAAAGTGTATTGGTTTAGACATATCTCTGGGGCCAGTGTTGCTAAACACTTAATTTCTTATTCCTTGGCATGGGCTTGAGAAATTCTTCAATGAGGTACAAAGTTCCTTTATGACCATAAAGGATTTCCTTTTAGTAGGTTGTTGTAGTTTATTAGGTAGTTCAGCTAGGATAAGACCAGGGGAAGTCTGCCACTGCATTGGGTGATGGGTTGTTTATATTACAAGGCTGCATTAATTGCTATATTTGCCAAATTTGAGGAGAGAAATTCTGCCAACAGCCGGCTGGAGTTTCTCTGTGGCATGAAACAATGAGGCTTGGCAGAGATCGTGCTACACTGCCTTAACCCACAAGATTATCAGAATTGCTAAATTTAAACTGGGAGGAGAGGGAAATCTCAAAGGGTTTTCCTTGTATCACTTTCTAATGTATTGTAGTGAAACTTCAACATCACAGTTAAGAGTAGAATGGAGGAGGCTCAGTAAGACATCTTTGTACTGTTCTCAACTCCATGTGTCAATATGCATAAGCATTTGTTGGCTGCAAAACCAACATATTGCTCCAGAATAGATTTAAGGTATCTATCATGTGTCTCCATTTGTGCTAGGACTTTATGTAAAACAACAATGTTGTAAAAGACTGAGAAAGGGCATTTATTAAGGATGAAATTGCCGTGTATTTCAGGACACGCTAGGAGAGACAATCACAAAGACCACTATCTACTTTATGTTTTCCATTATAAATGGAATAAATGTCAGAGTGATGCATTCTAATTCAAAGGATCCTGCATTCACGAGATTTTGCACTGATGTTGCAGTTTTCTATATGATTTTGGGGCAGAAGAAGGTGATGAATGTTCCCTAATAATTTTTAGTTCAATAATATAGTTTTATTATTCATTACAGTATTTCATAATAAATTTATACAGTGCCCCAAAGGACACATTGTCACTTCAAGAAAAGTAGTAGCTTTACCAAGCCTTCCTGAAACACCTTACAAAATGAAATTCCTTGAGGCAACAATTTATAAAAGTGGTTTCTATTGCTAAAACTCTAAAGCAGAACATAATCAGTAACACGATGAAGTAGATGTCTTTCCTTAGTCCAGAACAGTTCTCCCTATAAAGTATGTGTTGTCAATAATAATTTACTCTTAATAAAAACATTTCTATAAAATCATTCTTTTGAAACTTTATGGTTTTGGACTCCAAACTCATTAATTTTCATATCTAGATACAGAGGTTTTAGTGTGAGGTCACTAAACCAGCAAGCTCAAGGTTGCAATACTGATCATTCAGTGGATAACAACATTTATTTTAAGTTAGTAAGAATGTTTATTTCAGGAAATACACATACCTCTTTTTTCTTAATTTTTTTTTTTTATTTCTCAATTTTTCTTTAAACGTGAATATAAATATTTGATTAGTGCTTGTATGTTTGGTTTTTTAATAACTTGGCCATGTTACTTTTGACTGACTGTTTATATTTTCTTTCTTTCCCTTCCGTTTCCCACAAGATGCGTAGGATTAGCTCTCAGAAAGTGGTAACTGTGTGAGTAAATTTGTGTGTGCATTGGGATGGAGGACATCTGAGACAGAAAATTACACCAAAACGTGGATTAAAAGCTGACCTTTGTTGCCTTTTATCTGCTATTTGCTGGAGTTTCCGTAAGGCTCTGAATGAGCAGTGCATGTCAAAAGGAGTTCATGCTCACTGAATGGGCTGTCACTCCTTTGACATTCTCTCAGAAATTTTTCAAAAACAGCTAGAATATTTCAAGAGATGAGCAAGAGCCTAATAATAGGGTGGTGATGAAACTAGGTCTCAAAACTCTGTGATATGACTGGAATTAATAATTGAGCGCTTTTGATTGACAGATATATGAACTCATTAAGATTTAATGTATAAGGTTTAAGTTACATGGGTTATCTTTAGAACTGAGGAAACTAATAACACACCAAAGATAAGGACTTTAAGAGAATCCTACAATAGCAAAAATTGCCATAAAACCATATTCTTATTATATATATATAAAACAAAAATTTGTCAGAATTTTTGGAGATAAAGAAAAGTGATAGAGGCTCTAGGCTGAGAATCAGATAAGGAAATATTCAGGAATATTAAAAAGTAGGACAATAATAAGGGAGAATATTACTCTGTAAGAAAACATGTTTATGTATGCATCTACAAATTCTGTAAGACTATGATTCTGACTACCAAAGAACTTGAAAATCTTTCTATGGATCAAATTATTTTTTAGACAGTTTGTTTCCTGAAGTGTAACACTGTGTTACACCGTGTTAATAAAGTAATACAAATTCTTTACCCAGCCTTGCTCACACCTGTCAAATGGACAACATGAGTTTGCTAATGCTTTCAAAAAATGCAGTATTTCAAGCTAAATTTAGAATCTAAAACTATAACATTTAAAAAAAAATGTAGTTCGGCTTGAGTTTGTTGTATCTGAGAGATCTCTAGTTTTGTTTATTTAAATCAATAGTGCCATGAGGAAGCTCCTTTTGAACAAATGTAAAAATCTGTTTATCCTGTTGTGGCGGAATATTGTGACACACACATCATGTTTGCTCATTGAGAAGTAAACATTTTTGTAATTATTTTGACTGAATGGATTCAGTGTGGTAGACTTCCACCTCTGCCCCAGAAAGTGAAAAGTTGTCCACCTATTTCTTTTCAACTATGCAGATGCTGCCATGAAAAAAATTATTCTCAAAGCCTATCTTCTTCCAGTTCTCATCATTAAGTACAAATGCACTTAATGTGGGTCTGTTTCCAAGTGTAAAATTTAATTCAGCATACAGAAAATTATAAAATATCCAATCAGGTCTTCAGCTTTGGATACCTCAAAGAAGGAATGTCAAAGCATCCGAAGGGGGAGAAAGAGGCATTTGAAATCTCTCCAAAAGTCCAGTGGTTTATTTATGGTCAGATTTCAGGGGCTGGAACTTCTTCCTGGAAGTACCTAAACCATATAAGATAGGGTTAACTTCTCTTTATTTTTCCCATCTTCAGGACTTACTGAAAGGAAGAATGACTTCCTCTCTTACATTCTAGAGAAGTATTTAATCTATTAAAAAGAAAACTAAACTTGAGAACAAGAAGATAAGATAATTTGCAGAGGGAAGAAGGGCCCTCTACTTTTGCTTGATTTAGTGCTAGTAGCTGTTTCTCAGGGCACTGTATCTCGAGTGGAGCATCTCCAAGTAAATATCGTGTGGAGACTTGAAGGAAAAATTTCTCCGTCCTTCTCCAGTTTCTATCTTTGAATGGACCCTCAACAAGAATACTGGCTATTGACAGCTGCTGCTAATTATCCTGTTCCTCTTGGTTGCCATTTTGAAATCTGTGTCCCCATGCGCTTTGTAACAGAAGTCTACGTTCTAATATTGGAGTCTGAATTCTAGCCTGGGGAAAACAATACTGCAGAATTCCTCCTTACTTGCATATTTATACATAGATTAAGATCTATATTATTCTAACATCACCTTGGCAACTAAATTTGTACAGAGTTGAAAATCTCACCCAATTTTTGCATTCAATGAAGTAATGCTTGTGGTTGATGTTTAAAGCTTATGATTATTCTCCACTACAGTTCAGTGGTCCTGTCCCACCAGGACACATAAAAATATAAATATATATGTTTATATTATATATAAACACATATATATTACACATCATATTTTATTGTCTAGTTTAACAATATGTATAATAAAATGGTAAACTGCTATTCCTACTTTGGAAAAAAAATTTCCCCATTCTGAAATGCATGATTAATAAAAATAGGTGAGTGTCAGTCAGCATTTGCATTGCTTTTTTAAAAGTAAAAAACTTTTATAGAATCTCAGGTTTGACCTGGACAAAAAACAAAATAGTGGTAAAAAATGTAAATGTTGAGACTCTCAGAGCCATTAAATTACCTTCTCAAATAAGAGATTTTCTTTTAGACTAAGTGTTCTGATAATGTTTGGTGTCAGAAGAGGGAGCTCTTGAACTATGTCACGTTTCTAATAGATTCTAAAGAATACACCTTTATTCCTAAGAGCACACCTTTGTTCCTTGCATTATTAAAATTGAATTTCTCAATACTTAAAACATTTTCAAGTAGCCCACTTAGTCAGAATGGTATATTCAAGATGCACAAGTGCCTTTTAAATACATATAACTGTGTGAAAAAAAGGGGCAAGAATGGCAAAAGCTGAAACCAAAAGTTAAATCAGAAATGGTTTGCATTAAATAAAAACCACATAAATGCACACAAGGTGCATATAATGAGATGCATATGAACCTCATAAAGCATGCAATAAGTGCAAGTATTCACATATTTTATTAAAAGTTGTATGACATATCTAAGGAAGGTTATTGTTTGTGCATAATAATAATTAAAACACCAAAGCTTGTCAGAGAGTACCTGTGTGTTATCTTCATCAATCAGCCAATAAATAAATCTTGCTCACTTTTTTAGATTGAGGCAAAAATTGTCAATATAAACACATCCATAACACAAATTTAATGATATTCTACTGTCATTTCTCAGGAAGATTTTTTAAAGTCAATGTGTAGGAGTTAAGCTAATGTTCCTGACATATGTAGGTCATACAAGATGGGATTTAGTTTACCTGTTCCAGCCACCTGGGACTTAGGCAGTGTGATGAGACCACTCCTACTAATGAAGGAATAATATACCCATCCTGAAACAGGTATTCAAGAAAAGAAAAAACCCTTTTTTGTGAATTTAATGTTTTAATTCCTTAGACATCTAGCTCTAAGTACTTAGAGCTAAGTCCTAAACTGGTAAATTAGGCTGAATACAATGACTTCATGACACTGACTAGACTGGAACTCACCCCTGTGCTGCTCAGGCCATCCACGCAGGGCTGTAGTACATTATGAGACCTGTGAGAGCCCCGTGTTCTTCTGGCAGGGGGATGCAGGTCTCATGTCTAGGTCACATCAAATGGCATCACATGTTCCTATTACTGAATTGTACACCTGAATTTGTCTATCTGAATCAGGAATAAGGTGTCAATATAAAGAAATAGTGAGCTTTAAAGGAGGTGGTGACGCATACAACATACAAGATACCCAAATCTTAACTGAGAAGGATTCTAGGCCATCTGATCTACTTCTGAAGTTTGCTCTTTCTTTGAGCAAAGAATGGTAGAATGGGGCCTCCAGAGATGCCTTTCAACCTAAATTATTTTACATTTTTATGATCTTATAAAGACCTTGAGGGTTTATTCTGAACCTGTCAGGATACTCGTAGTGTATCTAAATGTCTGGATGTCTTCTCTGAGTTTTGTTAGCAGAAACAGGGGAAATCAGGGTTGGAAGAATATCTGCCCTGTATTTCTAAGTATTCTCGGCTGACAGCATGCCAGATGGATGTGTTTACTCATTTGTAAGTGTGTGAGCACGGCAGGGATGGAGAGGGCTTACTATAACAACTGATTTCCCAGGTAGTTCAAGTCACTGTGTACTTCTGCAAGGATCTATTTACATTACAGCTCCTCTTGTGCCGGTGTCAGGCTCAGGACCAGGCCCACTTACCTCTTCTCAAAGACATCAGTAAGTATTTGTTACCAGATGTGACGCAGACATAACTTCTTGGGAAAAAATTATTATGAGGACAATTCCCTAAAGGAAGAAAAATACCATAAGTTTATATAATGAAGGATTCTTCTAAGTTCAACAAAAATACTCTTGAGCACCTGAGGGAAAAAAGAAGTCAGGTAGATCCAGAATGTAAGGCCAGTCTCCTGAACTTTTGTCTCTCTTTTGTGTTACACAAGATGGTTTGAAATGTAGCAATATATCTATTATTCTAAGAATGGGTGATAAATGAACTAAATCCTTCAGAAGGAAATAGTTTAATGTAGTTGAATAATATATTTAAAGAAATAACCTTTATATTTATAAAATATTAATAGAATTATATTGGAAATATATCTTTTGTTATCAGAAAAACTTCCTCAGTGAGATTTATCTTGTAGCAAGCTATCATGTAGTGGCTTGTAAAAAAAAAAAAGGTAATTTCTCATAAAAGGAACATGTCTACCTAATCAGTTTTCTACTAGACTTCATGGAAATAAAATTCTGAAAAAAATAAAATAAAAAATATCTTTTCTTGGAGATACCAAACTTTGCAGCTGGTGTCCCTCAGCCAAAATCCTCATTATGTGCCACAGATGTGGAATCTAAGAGATTAACTAGAAAAATGCTTTGTTAAAGTGAATTCCTATATGGCACTATCAGTTTTTTGCTGTTTGTATTGAGGGATTGTGACACTGGTAAGTCATTGTGAACAATCATGAAGGAAGAGAAGCACTTCAAAAAATACCTCTGCTTTTCATAATTAACCTCTACTGCTGCACAGTAGAGGTGATTGGTAAAACTCACCCACCAAGCTAGATAAAGCAAGCTCTGTAAAACTGTGAGGTGGACATCTGGCAACCCACAAGTGCATACTAAAGACAAGTTTTAAGGCAATTAAAGCTTCATATTTATTTTTTATTAGTTTAGGATGCTTAAGTAAGCTGAAACAATTAAGAAGCTTATTCATATTTTCATTTTGATTTGGAAGACTTAAAGGAACCCACAATCCACGTAGCAGAATTTAGAATAAGTTTCAACTAGAAATCAAAATTCCTTTCTGGAGCAACTGAAACAAATGCAATGATTATTTAGATCTTGTGTGTGTTGTGCCTTATATGTCCTAGTAGAATACATGGTTTAGTAGAAAACTTTTTCTTAAAGCCTTCACCAGGTTAAAGATTTTCCTTAATATCATTATTTCTCCAGAAGGATTTTTCCATAAAAGACAATGATAAATTCTTCTTAGGCAAGATTGAATGTTCAAATTCATTTTGAAAATTATAATAAAATTTAAGATTATAGAATAAATACATGTAGTATTATAGTCTAAAAAATCAACAGAAAGCTTGTCATAAGAATTCTATACATCAATTGCATAATATTTTCTTACAACAAAAATAAGCACATATAGCAGAAACTTTTAAATCAGTTTGCTTTAGCAGGGTATTCATATTATAAGGGAGAGAAAAGAACTATATAGAGAAATTATATGTAAATAAAAGAAAGACCATTAAAAAAATTAAACTGCTTTACACATTCCAAATATAGTTGAAAAGAAGAAGCTATTAGTGTTTCAACATTTTGACATGTAAGCTCTTCATAATCAAGAGAGCACTACAATAAACTCCATTCATAGTAATTTCCAAAGAGAAATAGTATAATCACTCATATTCAGATAAGGTGATATTCTCAGACACTTCCTTATTTCCTTCGACTCATCAGGGAAGTTTCCTTTCTTTGTGTAAAATTGAAATGACAAAGAGCCATTAGACTAATCATACTCACAGAAGAAGAGCTCTTGGCATGTTTAGTTAATCACAATTTCATAGCAAGTGTAATAAAAAATATAGACTGAGAGATCAAAGGGAAAATTATCATTCTTTTTGACAAAGTCATTGAACTAGTTTCAAGAACCCTGTTCATTTTCTGTGGGTGGGAACCTCCTGGCAGATTTGCCCCATGCCTTACCAACTGAGGAATTGCTCCATGACATCCATGCTGTTTTAACAGTTGGACTATACATTTGTACAACAGATGTCTGAAAGAAAAATGCGATTTCCTATCAGAATCTGAGCATTTTTATACCTAGCAGTGATTACTGGAGAATATTTGTCCCAGCAAATATAAGATTTAGCATGGTCATCTCTGATTTTAAAGAGCTACTTCTGACTTTCCTTTGCTTATTGAAAACTTTGTGCTACAAGTGTAATTATATTTTAAGCTAGAGGTAAAGAAAATGCATAAAAATTAAGCATAATAGTTACTACATACAGTATTCTAGTGCATCCCAAAACATTTCAATCTTATTATTCAATAACTTGTTTTTATTTGGTATACAATCCTTCTCATATAGCAAGGTTTGGATGGTAAAATTGCACAGTGGCCCTTGAATGAAAATAAGAGAGATTTGTATACCAGCTCTGCTCAAAGGAAACTGCTTCATACCTCTAATTTTTATTCCTTCTAAAATGAGATCAATTATACTAAAAGAAACTCATATTTATATGGCACTTCTTTCAAACCAGACAGTCATAGGCTTGTAAAAAAGTAGAGGTTTAAATTTGCTTTAATTTTTTTTTCAGTTATGTATACATTCACTAGTTCAAGTAGGTTTCATTACATTAGAAGTTCTCCAAAATAATATACGTTCAAGGCATATTTCATAACTGTCTTTATATGCTACTGAGTAGAGATTTGTGTATGAAAAAATTAAAATTTAATAATGAGCACCAATTGCATTATTTAAATAATTGTTTTCAGCACTCTCCTTAAGATTATTAAGTGTCTATTTTTTCACATAGTATGATACTTCTACAAGTTCTTCCTTTGTCACATACAAAGCAAGATTAAGTTGTGTCTGGGAAATTGTACAAGCACTGTACAAAAAACCTAGATTACAATAGGAAATTGTATAAATTCATTTTAGTCAAATAAACTGACCTCTTCACCAAAACCAATGCCTTCCTTGAAATATTGTGTGAAATTCCAATTGCATAATTATAGTTTCTTCATGTAATATGCAACGTAGTACTGAATCTTTAAGACATTTCAATATTTTTACTGTGATAATATGTACTTTATACTTATTTTAATCATGAAGTAGTCTGAAATGTTTCAAGTAACTTTACAAAAGAATCAGTACAATCCCACACTTTAACTCCTCCCCTGCTGCCAAATACTAGCTCATTTTTATCTCATTTTGCCTGCCTTCCTTCTCATCCTCAAGAGAACATAATTTTTTGTGCTATAGTTCACTAAAAATTATTGCTTTAGGGGGATGGAAGAATTTAGAAAAAGAAATTATTGCCACAAGTGAAAGAAAAATCAAACTTTTGGATCCCAATTTGATTTATTTTTGGATTAAATTTTATTAGGTGCCAGCTAAACATCTAACTGCTCAATTTTTATGATGTTTGTTAGGTATGTTCAGAAGCAGGGATTCAATCTTTTGAGGAATGTTTTTGATAGAATTTTGCGAGTAGAATAAGTATTGGGTTTCATTATTTACAATAAATATGTGCTTTTAAATGTAGCTCTCTGGCCATACATTATCTTAACTCATGACTGATATTTTAATACTGCATTTTTGTTTTAATTATAGCATTATACTTGTTAAAATATTTTGATACAGAATTGCACCAAATATAGACTAAGACCACAGAAGTAAAAAATAGGTAGAAGACCGAGTGAAATGAAAGGTTCAAATTAATTAATTCATAAACACAGAGAAGTTTTAGGCTTGCACCCACCTTTCAATAAACGACTAAATCCTTGCAAAATGAAATGCCTTTTGCCATGTGATAAATAATCATTCTAAACCCTAGAACTCACATTGGGGACAGATGTGAAGACATTAAAGACACAGGGCAATAGCAGCTAATGCTTACAAATATCTAAACTTCAAAGGTTGTCGACAGCAGCAGAGAACCTTCTTGGTAGCGTACATTCATACGTGACGTAGGAGAGAGCAAGGCAAAGCAATTACTCTTTATGACAACATCAAAAAATTTAAAATCCTCTGGTAAGTGGTAGGAAGGTCTCTTCGCTCGTGTTATGCTGTTCCGTTTTTCTGCTGAGGACAGAAGTTGTGGTGCAGGTGGTATGTTCTAGCACTTGTTACAGGTGTGTCTCACTGTTGGCTTGAATTGGCTCATTTGGAGCTGAAACAACAACAACAACCCACAAAATTAAAAAAAAATCACAGACCAAATTAAAGAAAACAACCCAAAATCTCCAGAAGATAGGTCTAAAGAGAATTCCTCATCTCAATTTATAACTGGAAAAGTTGGATTTTTCAATATTTTTGGTCCAATAAAACTTGATTTGTGGTAGCTAGTTACCTTAAAGCTATCTGTTTGAAAAGATTGGAAAATCTTTGGAGTAGCAATTAAGTGGTTCCCCTGACAAGGGCTACCAAGGAAATGGTAATTGTAACAAAATATGATGAGTAAAAAGATGCAATTTAAGTTTTATTGAACAAAAAAGAAAAACTTTTATTTGTCTATAATGTCAAGGAGTAGATATTTACTGAGTCAGGCTATTAATTAACTATATTTACCAAGAAATCATTTATGCAGCTGAAGAAATGGCCAGCTGTAATTGGTCCCCTACCTCAGGGGAGCCAAGGACAACTCTTGTTAGGCTGGAATGACACAAATCTGGATCCTGACCAGCTGGAGCAGACTTTCTTCTTCCAATATGCCCGTATTTCCCTGCTGAGAAACCTTCTGCCAGAACAGGCCCCTGTCAAAGTTTTCAGTGTGTCTTGTCTGTCACTATCATGAATCAACATTTTACTCCATAACAAGTTTCTAAGGAAAAATTGTTATTTATCTGCTTTCACTTTTTATGAAGAAAGTTATGCAGAATCATTTAAAATGAAATTTAATTCAATTTGTTTGTTTAGGGATATTCAAAACAAAACTCTCTGTGTCTTATAATGCTTTCTCTGTTGCATGTTTTAAATATACACTTTTAGGAGAAACATAAAGCCACTTTCTTAAAGGGACAAACAGCACTTTTTACAAAAAAAAACCTTTATGTCAATAGAAAATTTGTATTAAAATATCAAGAGAGAAAAATCATACAGCAGCCAGTAATAACACGTAGTGAATGCAATTTTTCACTAAAGAATCCAAACAGTAGCTATTTTAAGATGAATATCTTTCAAATTACCATTTTCTATTTAGAAATTTATTTGCTCTAAGTTACTCCCATTTCCAGATGTTCCCATAACTGTGGCTAGATTAATGTCATTAATGTTATTTGTCATCAGTTTCTCTTATCATGAATTAAAAAATGAAAGTTGTAACACAATCTCTTACTTTCTTTCACTTTAGGGAAAACCACGTAGAAACGAAAACTTCCCATACATAGAGCTAATGAACAGTCAGACATCCTTTATTAAGCACCAGGAAGTGTTAATTAAACTTTGATTTTTTTTTTGTCAGAGCTTAGTTTCTCTTTCTAAATTAAAATAAGTTATTGTTGCTTTCCCTCCTTTAAATTTTTTTTATCATGTGACTGATTTGCAGTTCCCAGTGTTGTAGATGACAGTATTTTGACTTCATCAGACAATTTTCCTATATTTGTTTTTTTATTCTTTCCATCAGTTTCTACCTATTCCTTAAACACCAAGGATGTTGGTTGATTTCATGGGTTATTTCACCTCAGAGTGTCTCATTTAATTCTGTAGGTGGTTGAAATTGCCTGATCAATAGGTTCTGTACTTGTAATATTTATGGTAAAGGATAAAGGGAGAGAGTTTAATTGGATATTAGACTCTTGGGAGTTTATCCCATATTAATGGGATTATTTACTCCATTATGTACTATATGTCACCTGAAAGCTCTATATTTAACCATCCTCCAAACATACTCCTGATGTCACAAAGAAATTTTGGGAGGTCTGCAAGAACTGTGGTATGTAACATAACATTTAGTAAATAAGCAGGGTAGGTGGAAGAGAATGATTTTTTCTTTAAGATTTCAATTTAACACATAAACACATATGTTGTCATCTTATTGAAGGGGTGCCATACAGTTGTCTCATTATTATAAAGGTTTCATACCTTCTCAGTGTTTCTCGTGGGCCTCTCCTCAGAGCACTGCCTCTCTCTTCTTCACAAAGCAGCCAGCTGACTCCAGTTCCCTTCTCACCCAGCCACCCCTCTCTTTTATAGCACTCTCCTTCTCACTGGTTACAGCTGGGTCCTGTTAAAGTTCAGACCTGCTCCTAATCTTTGATAATTGGCCCAGCTGCAACTCCTTAGGGGTAAGATTACTTTCTACATTATCTTTATTTTCTTATATTCTATCCTGCTACACACAAGTCTCTCTCTTTGAAAAACACCCCCTGCCTCATGTCCTGTACTTCTTCAAACGCTCTGGTCCAAGCTGGACCTGCACTATGGATCCAGGGGAGCAGACACTTGTGACCACTGAAGGCAACTGAGTCCCAGTCTCAACATTTAACTTTCCTACCTTGGGCTTCATCCTCAGGGTACAGCTGAAAGCCCAAGTGTGGAATTTACGTGACAAAGTATGATTGTCTTCACTGTATATTGGCTTCTGAACTAGGCTATTAGAGCAAGTTTTCCCTTATTCTGACTACCATATCTTTCTAAATTTCCCAGCTATCCTTCATTGAAACCTACTGGTCTCTATTAAACAATGGAAAAATTATGTACACATCATAGATAGCCAAAGCCTGTTCCTGTTCTAAAGCATTTCCCATCTTAAGGTTTTCAGAACTCCACACAGAGACCTATCTTCCACTATACTATGACTTTTCCACACCTCAATACAATTACATTTACTGTATTTTCATTTTGACAATCTTTGCAGCCTCTTCTGATTTTTGTTAGAAATATATTTGAAAGAGAATATTTTTTCATCTGAGTGTTCAGGCAAATGTCAAATGTATAACTGGGATAATTTAATTGCATACATGCATTTCAGGTGGGAAGAAATTTATTACACAGATAGAAATTCAGCTCTTGAATGTAGAATACCCAAAAGGAATAGTTAAGTAGAAGGTTTTTGCCTTTTGTATTTTTTTTTTTTGTTTTTCTCTTTCATGCCAATCGCTTGCCAAGTAGAGGCAAACATACCAGAAAACAAGAACTTCATAACAAATTCTGTCAACAGAAACAGGAAAAAATTAAATAATCAAATTGTATGTGAAAAGTTTTCTTCAACTGTACCTAATCCATAATGATACTGACTTAGTGAATAATAAACAAAGACTCAAACTAGAGTTCTAAATAAATAAATATTTAGGATGCCATTTTACCTCATATAGAAAATCTATCTTTTAAATTATAATGTATATATACATGTGTGTCCATTTCAAAATAAGTTCAGTGCACAAATAAAACCTACAGATGTAAAATTATACCTGCAAGTAAGATTTCACAAGTTTCAGGACAGCCTGAAAAACACCTGTAATAGGAACAAATTGACTATTGCAACCCCTTCTATACTTTACTCTCTTTAGACAAAAAACAAACCAGCCCATCTATTTTAAGGAAAGGTTTGTTAACCTTAAAAATGTCACTGACATGATTAATTAATTAATCTAGATAATGGATCAGTCAAATTTGAAGGGAATATAGGAGCTGTCTAGAATTGAAGCTCCTGCTCAAAGCATGGTTAACACAATTCAGGTAGTACTTCAGGGCTTGTGCTACACTTATACCCTACTGAAGAACCAAAAGTCTAGGGAAGACAGCTTCAAAAGCTGAAAAAATTCCTCAAAACATGTCTATTTTTCCTTAATATATGATTTTCCTAAGAGTTCTGGTTGAATAGCATCTAAAATACATTTAATTTCAAATAAAAATGCCTCTGATTTTCCAAACTGAATTACAGAATGGGTCAGATTGGAAGGGATCACAGTGAATCATCTGATCCAACCTCCCTGCTCAAGCAGGGTCATCCTAGAGCACATTGAACAGGTTTGCATCCAGATGGTTCCAGATGGAGCAAGGGAGACTCCACAACCCCTCTGGGCAATGTTTTCCAGGTCATGGTCACCTGCCAAGTAGTTATTCCTCAGATTCAGGAACTTCCTGTGCAGCAGTTTCTGCCTGTTGCCTCCTTGTCCTATTGCTCAGCACCACTGAGCAATAAGATAAGAGAAGATCCTGGGTCCATCTTTTTGAGACCCTCCCTTCAGACACAAATTATTTTTTATATATATATATATATATATTTATGAGGTCTCCTCTCAGTTTCTTCTTAAAGCTGAACAGGCCCAGCTCTCTCAGCCTTTCTTTGCAAGCGGGATGCTCAAATCCCTTAATTATCTATGTTGCCCTCTGCTGGACCTGGTCCAAGAAAAGCTCACATTTAACAGAGTTTAAAGATTCGTCAGTAACTTCTGTAAAACTCTAGAAAGTAAAATAGAGAAGTTATAAAGAATTACCTTATTTGTGAAATGTAGATGTGTGGGATCTCAGCACCTCAGGATGGAGGTGCAGAGTGGCCGAGACCACCCTTGGGGGGCTCGGGAGTCCTGGAATGTTGCCAGAAGTGTCTGGTGGCAGGGCTTTGATCCTACACAGGAGACGAGACCTGTATGAGGACTGGGAGGAATTCACTGGGTGTATGGTGAAGGGATAAGTTAGTTAAAGTGTAAAACACAGGGTTTAGGATTTTGGTACAGGGGGGTCTAAAGAAGTAAGATGGAGGAATTGGGGTGTGTCCTGTCCTTCTTCTTCTTCTTCTTGGCCTCCATCTTCTGTGGTGGTGGTGGCACTTTGGGATTGGTTATTACTAAAAGTGCACCGGTTAATAAGAGTAGAAAGTATTGGAGAAAAATTATAAATACTGTACACGTAACTTCGGGTATAAAGATAAGTGACCGCCCAGGGGCTTGCAGAGCGTGCCCATGGCTGACTTGCTGTGCAGACCTCTGTCGGGCTGAAAGAAAATCTTTTAGATAAACAATTAATAAACACCAAGACCGAGACAAGATCAGAAGTCTCTCCTCGTCCTTTGAAGCGCCGGGCTCTTCAAGGCCATCCCTGGGCCTTTCCTTACAAGCCTAAACAACACTGAAAACCTAACAAGTGGCGTCCCTGAGCTATCTCTGTTCATAAATCAGAAAAGAGAAACATTGAAAATCTTACATAGATGTAATGAAGAATATCTACTATCCAAGATGGCAAAAATAAAGAAAAGATAACATAAATACTTAAATGTAATTTATGTGTAGTAATATAACCAGGGAAACAACTATCCTGTATTCATCTTTATGGCTGTCATATAGTTTACTGCTCTTGTACACATAGTTTCCTTTTTCTCACTGATATCTGTCACTGGTTGCTGTGTTCTCTTTAGTGACAGGTGCCTTTTAGTATATCACTCATTATTATCATGGTGTGACAAGTGACTTACTGTGCTTTCTGGAAGGTGAAGAAATCCAAGTATAATGTTTTACTTAAAGGAAATATTTTATGGTACTGTTAAGATTTTGCTTGTTTGTTTTTTAGCTTAAATTGTACATTAAATCTTACAACAAATAATATAACTTATTATTTGTGCCAGGTAAGGTAAATACCTTCTGCTCTGCATTGTAAGAGCCAGCATCCCACTGTTCTCATCTGTATCTGTTAAAAGAACAGGTGCAAGGCATTTGTATACCAAGGAGTCTCCCATGATACCTTCAGTTTGAATATATGAATTGATGGAAGCTTTCCTAAGCTGAAAAAAGCTTTTTGTCAAATGTGTTTTGGCAGGGAACTGGCATCTTGTCATGTAGCTGTGCCATCATATTATTCTGTACAATGTAATATTACAGCAAAGAAATGTGTTTACATCCAATTTTACCTTCTTTCTAAAACTAGACAATGCTAAGAACAAAATCCCAGTTTTGGCCATTGAAAACACCATGTTCCCCAAGTGCTTGTTGGTCTCTGCTCAAGGCTGGATGCAGTGCAGCTGCACAACCATTATCAGGTGGTTGAGAACAGCTGGATGAGATGGAGATGAAGCAAACCTATCTGGCTCCTTCCCTTCTTCATGTGGGAGCAGAATTTCTATGCAGGCACTTTGAGTCATAGCTGGAGTTAGGTTGCCATTTTGGCCCTGATCCTTGCCTTGGCCTGTGGGCACAGACTTCCCCCCTAGGCTTGGGTTCACCTTGTTTGTGAAGCCTTGTCTGACCATTAGACACCTCTTTCACAATCCCTGTCCCAGACCTTCTGTGGGACTCGATGAGTTTCTCCTCTGCTGGCCTCTCTCACTCTTAACTCCCAGCTTCCTGCTTGATCTCATCATTCCCTGACATTTAAGATCATGTAAAATAATGTCTTCAAAACTGGACAAAAAATAATGTTTCAAGATGTTTGGTCCATGGTCTAACATCAAAGTTGAAGATTAGAACTGCTAAATAACATAATGATTTTATACTTCCATGACACAACACTTTAGTAGTAATTTAATTTTAAACTTCTGAGAGAGGTAGTTTTATAATTCTTCCAAAGGATCCTTCCGAAAGTGAAGAAGTACTTGTTGATCTCAACTCCTTGGTATCCAGTGATAGCATGGGAATGGTTCAAAGCTGCATCAGCAGAGGTTCAGGGTTGGCATTAGGAAGCATTTCTTTACCAAGAAAACAAAACTGGATTTTTGGATATGTGTTCAATACCCTAAGCCTGTCAATGTTTAAGACACATTTGGTCAATGCCCTTAACAACTTGCTTTAGCAGGTCAGCCTGCTCTGTTCAGGCAGTTAGCAGAAGAATTAAAGAGAACATTATGGCTGAAGAAAAATAATAAGAAGAATAATATGCTGGTAAATAAGTGTATTAATGTTTCAGTTACAGAATATGGATCTAAATTCATTATTATATAATAATTTTTTTTGTCATGGTAAGTGTAAGAAAGTTGACTAAGAATTTTTGGCCACTAGAAAAATTTTAATATACATATGTACTGGTATTTCATAGAAAACTTAGTTAATCTAGAAAATACCAAATTTTGAAAGAGCAAAAACTAAATTAATAGCAGTCAAAGAGAATTGATTGATATATCTTTCTTTCTTTTCTACTCCAGAATGGATGATCTTTGAAAGAAATGGCTGCTTCTCAGATCTTTCTCATACATCACTCTTGCAGGTTTCAGATCTTTCATATCTTTAGATGGTTCCACAATTCAGAAAACCCTTAAAATCTCTCCAGGATTTCTTTTTGCCTTTGGGGAAAGTAAAGTGTTGCAAGCAGCTGTTGTGGGTTAACCCTGGTATGCACACAAGCCCGATAGAGCCCTTTGCTTACTGGGATACAGAATCAAAAAGGTAAAAGCAAGAAAATCAATGGGTTGAGATATAGACAGTTTTATAGGGAAAACAAAAACTGTGTACAGGCAGAGCAAAGTAAGGAATTAATTCACTACTCTCCATGCAGGAAGTATTTAGCTATATCTAGGAAGACAGGCCTTCAAGTAGCCACAGCAGAGTTAGTTGAGAAAACAAATGCTGCAACTCCACATACCTCCTTCACCCCAGATTTTACTGCTGAGCATGGCATGTTCATCCTAATTTTTACTGCTGAATATGATGATGTGCTATAGAATATTACTTTCGGTTAGTTCGGATCAGCTGTCCCAGCTGTGTCCGCTCCCTCTAGGAAAGACGTGGACCTGTTGGAGTGGACCCAGAGGACCTTGGTGAAATACTTGGTTTGTTGATGTCCAGGGCTTGTACAGAGAAAGGTCTTGAGTAATTCCTGGGGTTCTTTGGGTTTGGCTTTTCTCCTTCTTCATTCTCAGGGATCACAATTCTGTAATTCTTCATGCTTTAAAAGTATACAATGGCATTAAGAAGGTTATTGATGCCATTTGGTGTGTTATGAAATGTAATCCTTAGTGTCTAGATCACAACTAATCCAGTATGTGCATCTTATCTAAGCCATTTATTGTAGCTCAGATATATTAAAGGAGACACGACATGCATAACAGATGCTCTGAATAACTTTCTCCTTGGATAAATCTTGAAGGGATATATCCCAGTTGTTCCAGCCTTCGTTTTGCATCAAGGCTTTCTGGTTTTCTCTTCTAGAAGGTCTTGGACGCACAGAGCTGTGTTCATGTCAAAGAGAGTGTGGAGGGATAGAATGTGAGAGAATAGTGCAGAAGGCAATCTCACCCCTGAGGAGTTGCAGCTGTGCTAATCACCAAAGATTAGGAACAGCCCTGCCCTTAACAGGCCACAGCTGTGTCCAATAAGAAGATGAGTGCCACAAAAGAGTGGGGTAGCTGGATGAGGAGAGAGTTGGAGTTTGTTGTCTGTACTGGGAAGAAGGAGGAGTTAGTGCTGTGCGGAGATGCCTATGAGAAATTACCAAGAAGGTATGGGAGCTTTGCAATAAGATGAAAACAGGAGAGGAAAGCAGTAGTTCTGTTGCCACTGTAATACAATAAAGGAGATGCTTTTTTTGATTACTTACAAAAATTTTTTCAGATCACCTATATTATGTGGTTTAACTGGCTTATACCTATGTTACTGATAGCACTAATTGTGTCTATCCCTGTCTCTGTTAATACTGAAATTTAGGGATAAAACTATAACATTTTTAATACAAAAAAAGTTAGCATATAAACTCTTTGAATTCATTCTTATTTTGATATAATATGTTAGAAAAAGTAAAATAGGCATTTAATGTTTATTCAAAATTGTTAAAATTTTTGTAAAGTCCAGGATTTATCATGTATGCTTCACAGAAATATGTATATAGTGTAGCCAAATGGCACTAATCAAATAGTCCTATAAATGCTCTCAACTGGACATATAAGCAAAGATACCTTTGAAAATATGGTACTGTAGCCTATTTATAGGAACAGAGGGCAACTCAGGTGTAAAGATACTTTACCAAGCCCAACCTCTTGGTCAAAGCAGGGGCTGCTCTGAGGTCAAGCCAAGTTTTTCAGTGCTCTGTCCAGATGTCCTGAAAGTCTCCAAAGAGAGAGGCAGTGGAATCTGTCTGAGCAACTTGCTCTGTTCACTAGGTGCTCTCATTGGGAAGAGGTTTCTCTTCACACCCAGAAACTTTGCTGTTTCTTGTTTTACCTGCTGACTCTCATCCACCTGCTGTGCTGTGTGGCTTGGTGGTGGGTTTAGCAGTGCTTAAGTTAGCTTCTGCATTTAATTGTATTAAAGTTTTTTTTCCAACCTACATGATTCTGTGATCCTATACCAAAGGATCTGGCTCTATCTCCTTTCTGACTTCCCTGCAGGTAAATATATGCTTTTGTTAAGAGTCCCACAGCATCTCTTCTCCAGGCTGAACAAGCCCTGGTCTCTAAGTCTCGACTCACCAGGCAAGTAATCCAATCCTGATTGCCCCGGTGGTTTATCAATGTCTTTCCTGTACAGGACAGGGAAATTAGAATCTGTGTAATCAGTTCTGAGCAAAGGTATGAATAATCACTTCCCTGGAGCTGCTGACTGTGCTTCCATTAGCGCTGCTGGCTGTCTTTGCTGTCAGGGCACACTGCAGGCTCGTGCTCAGCTCAACGTCCCCCAGCGCGTCTGTGCCAGAGCTGCTCCTTAGCTGAGCACTGCTAGGGGGTCTTCCACATGACAGGACTCTGCATTTTGCCATCCTGAACTTCAAGAAGTTTCTCTCAGCCCATTTCTCCAGTCTGCCAACATTCCTCTGGATGGCAGCATCTGCATGATCTCTGCTGTATTGACTGGTTCCATCCCCAGATAGATTTATTATCATCTTCATAAAAATAAATCAATTTTTTTATGATCTCAATAGTTTTTCTGATCTTCTTGCTAGAGAGTGGGAATTTTTAGGGAAAAAAAAGGAAAAACAACGATAAGTAAAATATTTAAAGTAGTTAATGCATTTCTACTCCAAGTATTATTTCTTGACTCTCTGAGATCATGCACTCAGACTGTTTCATTATCTGTAGTGATTGGTAAATTAATTTGAAATGAAACTGAAGAAATGTGATTTGATGCAGCACAGAAAGTTCTACACATTTTATGCACCAGTTTGCTTTGCAAATGCATTCCTTACAATCTGCCTTTAGGCAGCTGGAGTTGAAAATATTCCCATTAACAGATGCTCTAGGCATAAAGAGACAGGAGCCACGTACACTACTCAGAAACAGAAAATCTTTAATATGGTGCGATCTTTTGTTCCATAACCAGAAATAAATATGATGAACACTTACTAGATCAGCAATGCCTTATCTCCTAGTTTAGTGGTGAAAAGGGGAATATGTTACATTCTTACCATAAAGATTTTGTAGTTTTTGTGGAAAAATTAAATGTTGATGAACTTGTGGTAAACATGTGACTAGGATGCAATCGATTTGAAGATTACAAATGTAAATTTTCAACACTCTGCGTACTCAGTTATTCCCTCAGAAGATGACTTTCCTACACTACAAGAATTGCAACAGTCAGAAGGAAACACTACCATACACCTAGAAAAAAAACCCAAACAAGCGCAAAAGCATAAGTCACTCTTTACAAGACAAATTAAGAGGGACCATGAATTGCATCTTCTTAATGCAATTAAAATTTAAAATCTGGAATAAAAAATGTAGTAAGAAAAAGCCCCTCATTTTAGAAGAGTAGAAGCCTATAAAGCAGCAATTTTGGTAAGCCCATAGCTAAAGTAATTCTTACATTACATATGCCTTTCCAGTAAAATACATACTTCAGTAGCTAAAAATACAGTATATGTGGTTTCATCTTCGAGTAATGAAAGCTGTGTTGTTGATCACAATTTATTTGATAGAAGACAAATGACAGTGAAAACTGAGTGGTTATTTCAATGATCAGTTTTAAAACAAAATGTTTGAAGAAAACCCAAGCTGTGCTGTATTTTTAGATATCATATTGTATTTGCAGATTTTTTAAATCTGAAAGGAATGTGTCTCTAAGCACTAGTGTCCTTAGTAATGATATTGAGTAGATTACCATGGATATTCTGGAAGGAAGGTTTGCAAAATTCTTTCTATACATAAAAGATTGATGAAGTTCCCTCATGAAATAAGAAAAAAAAAAAAGGGATCAAATATTATTGGAATATAATGGCATCTAAAATATTCTCTCTAGGTGATGGTACAGCTTTAATAAAGAACATGGTAGAATTCAGGTATTTGAAAAGTTTGGGAATCAAAAATTCTACTCATATTAATCCCATTTCTCAGGATCCTGGAGATAAGAGATAGGAAAGACCTGTCATAATGACTAGAGCAATCACTTGTAAATGCAAAGTTACTATCTATGATATGTTTTCCAGCAATTTTTTATAAAGCAACTTTAAATCACATGCAAAATTCTCCATTTCTTTCCATAAAATATTTCAATGATTCCTGGGAAGATTATACTACTCTGACAAGAAATAAGGACAGGAGACAAGGAAACTGCTGATTAACAAAAAAGTCCACTGCAGGCACAGTTCTGAACTTCTGGGGCACTG
This sequence comes from Ammospiza caudacuta, assembly GCF_027887145.1. NCBI lineage: Eukaryota > Metazoa > Chordata > Aves > Passeriformes > Passerellidae > Ammospiza > Ammospiza caudacuta. Next base: position 74,027,626 of record NC_080594.1, read on the forward strand.
TACTGCACCCTGACTGCAGGGCACCATGAGATTGCTGTGGCCTGCCCTTTGCCATTCCCATCCTGTGACACTAGACCCAGGATGCAGGGCTGCTGCATGCCTGGCTGTCACAGAGATGCAAAGCCAAGACAAGGGCACCCACCAGGATTTAGGAGCTTGAAGCTCTTCCGGGACTGTCAACACAGACATGTCAGGCTCCTTTCAGAAGACACCCCAAGACTCATAAATGCTGAAGTGCTCTGGGTGGTTAATATGCCAAAGGGAAAACCCCTGCAAGACCAAACAGCCATTTGTGATGCAGGGTCTCAATTTTTTCTCTAGGACCCTACCACAATCTTTGGTTTCACTTCTCAATGCCTTAAATTAGAGTTGTGCTTGCTTCACATTTAAAAATGTGAAAAAATACTAGTTGTATAATGATAATGATTTAAGCAGACCTTCAGCTGCTTACTTTCCACAGTGCAGGGTGGTGATTTTGTGATTATATCAGCAATCGATGAAGCACTTGCTTCTAATTCCTTTTTATCACGTACGTGACGGAACATCATTCACGGCAATTTTCTGTATTATTGCTACATTTTTATGAGGGCTACAGTCCTTTTACCTTTTACAGTTTTACCAAATTGCTTTAAAAGCTTGAGTTTATTATGAAAGAAATCATTGACTAGAAATAAAAATTGCAGCAGCTGTGTAACAAAGAAGTTCTTGGAATTCTGTGGACATGAACCAACTGTGCATAATTTTCTAAGGGATTTTAAATTAAGCATATCTGCAGTACTGAATTTTAATTAATAGAGCTGACTATTCTCTTCAAAACTTGCACCCACATGATATATAGTGAGTACTTGAGGAAGAGTCTACCAACAACCATGACTCTCTCCTCAAAGAAAAAATCCTGAGTCTTAATGAAATTAAGATTTACCAGTGATGGATTATATAAAGAGGTTTGGGGTTTTTATTTCCCATTCCAAGGAAAAAAATATCTTCTCACAGAGAGCAACACTTCTCTTAATCTTCTGTGTATTTTGCTTGTGCATTTTATTTTATAAAATGTGCAGGTATGATGCACAAGCAGACAGATGAGAAGGCACCTGAAAACCTCCACCTGTCTCCTTTTCCATGTTATGCAGAAAATAATCTGTCTTCCTACGCTTGGCCACCTGAGTCTTGTACCTCAACAGGGCACCTCAACAGGGTAACTGGGGCATCCCTCTGGTCTGAATTCCCTCTCTGCCAAATGAATATGGTATTCCCCCCAAAAAAAAACAGTCCTGTGGCTTTGAAAAGACCCTGCTAAGAATGGACAAATTCCTAGATCTCCTGATTTTTGAGACTTCAAAGCAGTAGCTTATGAAAGTGAGGATAGAGGAGTGTGGCATCCTAAAATTTGGGGTAGTCCTGAGCTCAAAAAAGAGGCCATAAGACTACTTAGAATCAGACAGATTTCCTAAATTCTTATCCAAGCAGTGGATCCAGTAGCTAGTGAATTACCTAACCTTTCATCTGGCCCTACAGAAGGTTTTATATTTCTCTGAAATTTGATCAGATAGACTAATCTAATGGGATCTCCAACTAAGTCAGTGTGATTTACTGGCTAGATGGGAAGAATCAAAGTGTGGCTGCTATAATCATGAAAGAACTCTCCTGAGAAAGGAAAACTTTTTAAAATAACAGTTATTAACTCAGGTTTAGCAAAACCAGATCTTAACTCGCATCACCATGGAGTTCACCAGGATTTGTCCAAGGCCAAACAGGAACTCTGGGACAAGCCATGACAATAAAAACAGATCTTAGGACCATCTTTAATTTTTGGCAAAAAATAATCCCTGTAAGTGAATTATTCTCTGTATGTCAAAATAATAAGATCCTGTCATCTTTTGAACAGACAAATTTCAATTATTTTGGACTGTGAAAGAAGAATTTGTCAGCAAGCCATAGTAAATGGCTGTTCAACTACAAAATACCCTAACAATCCCAAGGAAAACAAAACATCAGCTATTAATATAAAAAGATACAAACCTGTATTACAGAGTAATTTAAGCTAATTTCATGCTACTTTAAGGGGTTTATCATTTAGTATTTCCATGGACACTGAATTTTTTCAAGATAAATTAAATGACACTTGCAATCGTGAAATAAGCAACTGGTTCCTAAATACACATCACTGGCTATTTTTGAAGTATGATCCTGCAAATCTTGAAATCAGTAGACAAATTTGTAGAACCTCTGCAGTAAGAGCAAGGAATGTATTTTACAGCCCCTGAAACACATTGAGTAGAGAAAATTCTTTTTCATCCATTATATAGAAACCTTTGAACTTGTGACTATAAAGACTTGAGCTAATTGTTCTTTTATTTAGGGCTTGAAAAAGCCAAGTGGGTTTTTTAAAACTTCTTGTTAAGAAATACAACATATTTAGACAACAGCTCTCTATTCTAACTCTCAGCATGGCATCTTGCTAGGAAGACAAATGGCAATATTCTGCATAGCCTCATTAAAAAAGAGTGAGAGGGGTTTATTTTCCCCCTTAGTTGTTGCATTTTCTCCCCGAGTTCTGCAGAACTTACTCAAGAAGAGTCCTTAAAATTCCTAGGGTAGGTTTTAAATGTTATATACAAATTATTTTTAGGAGTGAGCATCCTTGATAAAATATTGCAATTCATGTATATGCAACATGTTAAGTATATTTCAGTGCTACAAGCTTAATTTACATTTGTAATAGATGATAATTAGTGTGCCAGGAGGAAAATCAAAGGAGAGATGATGATGCTGTGAAGAACTTGATTAGTGATAACTCTGAAGAGGATGAGACATGATAGCCAAGAGACACATCATCTTACACTTTTCTTTTATTGGACAACGAGAGGAATATCATTACCAAGGCTGAGGAAAAGGCTGAGGTACTTCTGAGCCTTCTTTGACAGTTTTTAAGAGAAATACCAGTTATCCTCAGGCCAAAGAACCCCCTGCTCTGATAGACAGGGACATGGAGCAGAAGACGCCCTTTGTAAAACAGGAGGAAGCAGTCAGTGGCCTGCTGTGCCACTTCCAGCCCTCAGATACTCAAAGGTTTGGAATGGTCTATGGGGCTGGGTAGAATTCACCTGAGGATACTGAGGGAGTCAGCAGAAGAGCTCATCAAGCCATTATTGTTATCAGTCCTGGTTAGATGGGGAGGTAGCTGGGAAGATGACTGGAAGTTGCCTACTGTGACACCACCCACAAGAAGGGCTAGAAGGAGGATCCAGGGAACTGCAGCTTTATCAGCCTGACTTTGTTGCTATGAAGGGCTGTTGAACAGATCATCTTGAGTATGATCCTGTGGCATGTACAGGACAACCAGGGTAGCAGGCCCAGCCAGCATGGGTTTAGGAAAGGCAGATCCTGCTTGACCAACCTGATCTACATTTCTGACAAGATGATCTGCCTAGTGGGTGAGGGAAATGCTGTGTATGTTGTCTACCTAGACTTAAGCCTTTGGCACTGTCTCCCACAGCATTCTCCTGGAAAAGCTGGCAGCCCATGGTTTGGACAGGTGCTCTTTTCACTGGGTCAAAAACTGGCTGGACAGACAGAGAATTGTGGTGAATTTTTCTACACAATCTTTCTAGAGTCTTTCTAGAGTTAGTGGAGGGTCACTGCTGAGATTCCCCAAGGCTCAGTGTTGGGGCCAGTCCTGTTTAGTACCTTTATGAATGATCTGAATGAGGGGATTGAGTGCTGCGCCCTCAGTAATTTCACAGAAGACACCAGGCTGCGTGGGAGTGTCACTCTGCAGAAGGGTAGGAAGGATCTGCAGAGAAATCTGGACAGGCTGGATCAGTGGGCTGAGGCCAAGGGTATGAGGCTCAACAAGGCAAAATGCTAAGGCAGCACTTGTGTCACAATTCCAGGCAGCACTACAGGCTGCAGGAAGAGTGCTTGGAAATCTGCCCAGCAGAAAAGGACCTGGGGGTTCTGATTGACAGCCGGCTGAACATGAGCCATCAGTGTGCCCAGATGGCCAAGAAGGTCAATGGCATCTGGCCTCTGTCAGCAATAGAGAGATGGCCAGCAGCACAAAGGCATCTTGATGCCTTCTATTATTACCCTTCCTTTCTCCTTCTAAGGTGGGAGAGAGTTCACATAAATTTTTCTCTCATGATATAATCATGAATCCCACAGCTGAAAAGTCTCTCCAGATCCATGCAGTCATTAAAATGCCTTTGTACAGGGAAATGTCTTTGGTGAGTCCTCTGGAACCAGTTTCCTTGAGGAATATAGACAATCTCTTCATATGTCCTAAAAAGAATGCAGAAAATAATAGTAAGCTTCAGAAAAGAGTATAAACATCTGATTTCATGGTAAAGCCAATATTTATGGAGTTTTTTTACTTAAAAGCAAAATAGATCTCTTAATAATGAAGACAGTCCCCAGACATGTGACTGCAAATATGAAATAAAAAAAAAATAGGAAATATTTGGTTGGAGAAATAGAGAACAATTTAAAATATATTCACATAAAAATGCAGAAGAGGAATAACAGAAAGAAAACATAGTAGCAATGAATAAAATGAGAATTTCGCTGTAAAAGGTAAGAAGTTTTGGGAAATGAGAAGGGTAGGTGTTGACTGGAGGCTAATTTTTTAAAAATTCAAACAAAATGGGTAGCAAGATGTTCTAAAATGAGAAAAGAAAAAAAATATTTAGTTAAAACCCACCTTGCTGGATTTAAGGGTTATGTCAAAAGTAGGAAAAGGCTATATGAATGTGGTTTGGTATTGATGGAAAATTAGCAAGATGGAAAGAGAGAAAAGAAGCATGGTCAATAAAAAAACACGCATGGGAATGCGAAATGCACATTGAAACATGTCCTGACAGAAGCAGTGAAATAATCCATGGTACGTCCTTCATTTTGCAAAAAATTTTGTTAGGTTTTTCAACCGACTGGATAAAAATCACAGCAAATGTGAAAGTACTCAAAATAATGAAGATTAAAGAGTTCCTCTGTGGATTTCCTGACCAGTAGGAAAAAAGCAAAACAATTGAGGAGAAACTGATGGACTGCAAAGTGACTTGAGAATGGATGGTGCGAGGGAATTCACAGATCCATGACTTCAATGACAGTTTCAAGAAAGGTGTGTGATTTAACCCTGGTGTCTGGAATCAGGGCCAACACTATTAATAAAATAAGTCTTCAGAAGGTCTGTGTGATAAGATCTGATGCATTTTTCTGTGCTTTTTACATCCCCTTGAATAGCTATCATATCTGAATTTCATTAGCTAATATTGAATCTATAAGCATCTCCTTGTTGACTAACTACATTTACTCTGTGAGTGACTTCATGATGTTTGGCAGGCAGAAAATCATGTCTTCTGTCTCTGTCTTATTGTGTTCTAGGTTTATTATTTCTAGTTCTGGCATGCTACTGAATACCTGATTTTACAGGTTCTTCCCTGGGGTGATACTTTGACATGGACTTCTGTGAAGTTTTTAGTTCAGTACTGCAAGGCTCTTATGATGCAATGGTCCAAGTGATCCAGTCTCATTTCACTGAGACTTTTTAGCACTTTGGAACAACAGTCATATTCAGATTTTAGTGTCTTTCGAAACATCTTTGATGCTGAAATTTGCAAAATAAAAGAGTGTCACTGAAAAATCACCACAGCATGTTTGGTTTGATAATATAAAAACAAGGCAATGGGAGGTTTTTTTTAGCATGATTTTAATGTATCTTTCCAATTTCACTTTATGAATCAGTTTAGCATTAGCCTTCTAACTTCTTGCCAAAGAAAAATCAAGAGTTTAAGGTCAAACTATTGTAACTCAGAGAGATGCAGCAAATTTATGGGTTTCCTGGCACAGCAGCATTTTTACCTGCCAACACTTGCAAATTTAGACACTACAGTAAGTATGATTATGAAAGAGTAAGTATGCACCTCTCATCCCAGTATTTGGCTTAGCACGTTAAAATATAGAATTTTTTGTGATCTATTATTTCCAATCTTTCATGTATAGAATTATTTGTAATTTAACAATCACACTTTTAGAAGACTTCATTACAGAAATTTACAACAGTGTACATAAGATGTCACTCTGAAAACAAAATTTCTAATCACTAATTTTCTGCACCTACAGTAGAAAATAATGCCTGTGCATAATTTTGTTTGTTTGTTTGTTTGGCATGTTGTTGAGCATTAAACTTTATTAGCAATCAAGACATTGGGCTAACAAAATAATTACTTTTACCTATGCCCATCATTATGCTCTTTATGGTCTCATCTTCAAAATTTTTCTGAGTAGTAGAACTACTAAAAATGTTAAGAGTTTTCTTGTGTTTTATGTAATGTAATTATTATTAGAAGTAATTTGCTGCAGCAGAGAACTCTTATTTTAAATAATTTTGTATGGCTCATAAAAAAATTCTTTTTCTAAGCAGATTATTGATTTTTTGCTTACATATCCTACACATGAAAGTGCTTTTCTTTTTGTATAAACTTTTCCATCAGATGAGCATTTCTGAAGATAAAGACAGAGTTTTGATATAATTTCTATAAAATCTTGAAAATACCAAAATAATATTTTTGAACTAGCATTAACATTCTGTTAACCAAAAAATTTTTTCTGTGTTAAAATATTTTTGATATTTCATATATACACAGTTCCTCTCCTTAAGATACTGTAAATCAATTTTGCTGGAATTCCCTCAGTAAAGGTCATAAATTCTAACATGGTTACATAGATTTTTAATATGATATTCATAATTCTTTATGCTTCACTTAAAATTATTTTACTGACATGATTGGAAAGAAGAAAAGGAAGACAAATACAAAATAAAAGAACAAAGACAATAAAAAAGCTGTGATATCCACAGGCATATTGTAGTGTATTCTAAGAGCCCAAAATCATATATTTAATTTTATTTTAAAATTCTGTCATCATCCAAATAACCTAAGTGTCTTTATGGGAAGAAGAAAATACAGTTCATCATGTGAGGGGCAAAATTAAAGGAGACAGAAACACTACCATAAAGCAACACACTATAATACACATATTATCCCCCAGTTTACGTCCTTTGGCTTTAAAATTTGCAACATGCAAAGGTTATCAAATACTTATCTGTTTGTTTAGCTTTTCTGAAAATATATACAAGAAAAAATGTTGTCTCTCTCTTCTTCCTCATTAATCAGAGAATATATAATGGACTGTTTCACCTAAACATTAGCAGCTCTGTACCTCCTGCTACAGCTAGAAGGAAATACTCTTAAAACATGAACCTTATTGCCATTAGCATCATTAGCCCTGTGATGCATCCCAAAATCCTTAAATTCTATGTACTTTTCTTTTGTTCCTTAGTATATTTTAGAATTTATATTTTTAATTTTGATATCTAACTCAAGATGACATCACTATACATTATTATTATAGATTTTCAATTTTTAGTGTATTTTCAGTTTGCATATATATTTTGTATGTTCTCATCCTTTCTCTCCTGCCTGTGGTTTCTCTCTTTCTCTTCTTCTCTGTAGCAGCAAAAGTCATAGTTATCGGCTCTGCAATCAACTTGTGGTGTGGATCTTGTTAACAATATTTATTAACCCTGCTGATTTTGTCACCACCTTAGTTTGTCACCACCTTAGTTTGCGTGATCGTGTCTTCTTGTGTTGAATAAGTGTTCTATAACCTTTGTCAGGTTATCTGATAACATGATAATTACATTAAACAAAGACCTGGTCAGAGTCAGAAAGACAATAACAGGTAGAGCAACCCCAGTGCCTTGCTCAGCGAACTGAGGACACTGAATTGGCTGCTTCTCGGGGCATTTAAGCACCCAGCCCATGGGAATAAGCTGTCAGCCAGACTGCAGATACAGAACTCACCTGGGTTCTGAAAATTTTGGAGATGGCAATCTCCATCAGCTTTGTCAAGCATTAATTGGTTTTATTCTGAAGCTGAGTCCACTGTCCCTTAAGAAACACTGCAAATAACTTCCATCATCTCATGTCTGCATTTTTTCACTGTAACAGTTCCCATGCGGTTGAACTAATATTCAACCTAAAATATTCTTTACATCTGCCAAACAGTCTCTTTTGCTTCTGTGTTGGGTCTGCCTGAGTTGGAGCTCATTTTCCCATCACAGCCCTCTTAGTGCCGTGTGGTGCACTGGTATCTGGAAAGGTGTTGATAGCACCCAGTGCTTTGGGCACTGCTGAGCAGGGCAGGCACAGCATCAGCACCAGCTCGCCATCCCACATCAAGGGGTTGGGGGTGGGCAAGATGCTGAGAGACCAGCTGACTCAGTTTGAACACAGGGCTATTCCACTCTATATGATGTCAGTAAAAGCTAAGGAAAGGAGGAGGAACAGAGCGGGGCATTTTGTTTACTTTGTTTGTCTTCCTGGGCAACTGTGACAGGCGCTGAGGGTTGCCAGGAAGTGGCTGAAGAGCACTCACTGATGGGATGTACAGAATAAACTTTTTTTTTTTAATTATACATGAGCAAATTTCCCATCTTTCTGCTTTACTAAACTTCCTTACCTCAACTTATGAGCTGTTTTCAATACTATTTTCTCTCCTCTGTCCTGGTGGGAAAGGGAGTGATTAAGCAGCTTGGTGGGCACCTGGCATCCACCCAAGGTCAACCCACTAAGGCTTCTTCATATTATGTGTAAAAACCCATAGGTAGTGTCATCCCTCCCCTCCTTTTTTCCTTTTTTTTTTTTCTCATGTGAAGTCAAGCTTTGTGTGCTGAACACTCTATTCTTTCCTGCTTCAGGTTCATTCATTCATGTATTTTTTTGATTTTCTTTTTCATATACAGGGAAAAATCCATCAGCATTGTATTGGCTGCATCCTAGAAAATGCTTGTGTGGCAGTTTTTGCTAGTCAATAAAAGAAGCCCCAAAAGCAATTAATTTTCCATAGATGAAATGTCAGAGTCTTACTCATGCCAACAGTGCTAATATTAGCTCTCTCTGCAGGTGGATCCGCTGTACATAGCAGCTGGCACTATCTCTTCTTCAGTTTTATGGCAGCTCTCCTGACGCTGTAAGATGCAACTGCCATTCAAATTTTATTTCTGTCCAAGCTTGGGTGGCATTTTTTGTTGTTTGTTTTTTTTGTGCATCTTTGTTTGGGGTTTTTGTTTTGGGTTTGTTTGTTTTTATTGTTTGGTTTTTGTTTGTTTTGTTTTAAATAGGTATGATGGTCTTTGCACTACTTTGTTTCCCACTCAGTATAAATACTACACTCATTTTATTCCTGCTGGAATAGGCTGCTGGAGGAGGAGGGAGTGCTTCTAAATTCTTGGGTAGCAACCTAACACAAAAAAGGCAACTTAAAAAAATATCTCTGGTTGAGATATATAAGATTCATCTATCTATCTACATATCGGTAAGCTCTTCTTGTGGTCAATAATATAATTAAAGTTTAGTTAACATAAACAAACATTTATTTTTTTGTGAAGTAAATTCTAAAATACATAAGATGCATTGAATCTAAAAAGCATCCTTATCCAGCAACAGCTGTGAAGAGGTTTGGATGTTTCATACTCATACTATGTAAGTCCAGGTAAAGTGGGCTATAAACTTTCTCAGTGCCTGAAAGAAAACTGATTTGGATTGTACAACCTGGGCTTCTCCACAGCATGTCTGTTTTCAAATTGTTTATGACAAGGCCTGTTAAATTATAATCCTTTACTTCCATTATCCATTTTTTATCTGGTACAGAATGTGATGAGTCTGCAACTCATATTCTATTACAGATGCTGAGAAATCTTCAGAGGTTTGTTTCTAAGAGCTGTCCACTTCCCTTAAAATATGCTAACACTTTCAGCATTTTTACCAACCATATTTCATGTCATAAAACCCAGCAAACTTCAAACAATATATTGCAAGTAGTTCGACCTCCTGTTTTTATCCAAGGCAATTAATTTGCTGTTGTATTGATCGACTAAAAGAAGTGATTCCAGCAACTCTTTGGAAATTCTATGTTCTCTCCTTGGCACAATACTGTCACATAAGAAATACTACTGTTCATGTCACAGTCTAGAGATTAGGCCAGTTTGTGTGATAAGCAGGTAATCAGTCATAAACTCCACGAAAGGCAATGGACAAATATCTGGAAATGGCAAAGGATACTTGTGAGACCCCAAGTGAGACCTCATCTTCACAGATGTACAGTAAAGACAGCATCATATTTCAGTTATCAACTATCCTCCTTCCAATCCTTTTAATACTTTTCATTTTTGGAACCCTCTTCAGCTACCCAGAGCAATATAATCCCACTTTTACCAAACATTTCAGTTTTAGAAGATGCTAGAATGTCTTTTGAAATAATAAGTAATTACTTAAATTATAAACAAGCAAACAAACAACAAAAAACAAAACAAAAAAAAAGAACACCAAACCCCCAAATTCATTGCACTACAAATTTTGCATAAATATTAAAATCAGAACATTCCATGGATTTCAGGCACTTTATATGAATCCTGACTTTAATCATATAAAGTAAGTGTCAAATTTTCTCTCCATTACCTTTATCTTAGATCAGAATTGCACTTTATGCCTAGATGGTTTAAGACACCTATTCTTCAGTGATAAAGAAATTTAAAACTTCTGCTTTCAATAAGTGTGCACATGTAGAGAAGAATCCCAAGTATAAAGGAACCCGAGTTTTCCAGGGAAATAAGATGCCAAAAGATTAAAAAACAGAGTGATGCAGTTTAATAGAGTTCAAATAAGAGAGTATTACTTAGTATTCCTTTAAGCTGGACTCCTTTGCTAAGCTTGGCTCAGAGAGTAGTACAAATTTATGTGGTTTGACTGTGTATAAACTGCTCATTTATAATGTCCTAAAAATACAGTAACATTAGTAGAAAGCTGCAATGTAGGACAGCTGTTGCTTGTTGCCTTCAGTCCTGTTCATGCTGAGTAGGAATTACTCCAGATGTAGTTTAATTGCAATCCACCTGGATTGCTCCAAGGTTTAACTGAACTCACAATGCAATGAAAAATTTCAACCAAGACAGGTTAGGATCTCACAGGTAATTTTTTTTCTGTTGGTAACATTTATTTAAGACAGCTCCACCATTTTTTCTTTTTTTTCTCCCTCCTTTGCTACTCCTCAGGATGCAGGACAATACTCACCTGTCTGTTAAAAACATGTCTGTTCATGTGCTTCAGGGGAGTGCTGCAATCCTGACCATTAAAATGACAAGCATAAAAAACCAAATGAACCCCAGAATTTGGAAAATTAAAAAAATTATAACCTAGGCTATCAAATTTTAGCAAAAATAGATTATATTAATCTAGTTAATAATTTTTTGTTCAATAAGATACTTTGTTGCTGATTTAAGGAGGTTTAAGTTTCTTTCCTTTTATATTTGTAAATGGAAGAACTGAAAAAAGGAATTTTTACTTGTATATTCCACATCATGGATGAGATGCATACATACCTAATATTTTGGATTCACCAAAGTTCTAATTAATAAGTAAACCAATTCTGACCAATGGGGCTCCTGTCTAAATGAACTAACCCTGCCCATTGCACAGTATTATATGTGGACCAGCCTATTTCTACCTTCTAATATAAAACAAGGATTTAACTCTGTGAGTAATCCTGTAGTCTGAAGTGCTGTGATACTGACTTCCTTCCAATATTTTGCCAATTTGTTCCTCCTACTTTTGCCAAGATTTTCTGCCTCTTTTTCCCTTCCACCTTCGCTTTGTTATTTCTCTTTTAAGAAGAATATTTAATAAAACCATTATCTAATTGTTATCAAACTATTATCTAATTTTTATATTTACCCAAACAGTAAAGTTCCTTGTCTGAAGAGACACAAAGTCTGAAAATAATTCTAGTGATGGAATAAAGAAATGAAAATTAAATAGTTAGTAAATAGATTGGAATGAGACAAGGATGTTGTTGATTTTGAAAAAGAATCATTAAATTGCTATTAAATACATATTAACTCAAGTCAGATATTAATACAAATGAATAAAAATACAATTAAATTATGCAAGAAAAGATGATACATAAAATGTATTAATAGTTGGAAATGATAAATTATAATGATTTCAGTATTCAGTTGCAAAATTTTTCCATTGAACATTTTGGTATTTTTTGTCAAATGAGGCTATGCAGGAAATAACCAATAAGTATGAAACCCATAGACTAGCATGCCCCAAGGCATAAGAGAAATTGAATCATTAAAACTAGATTTACCCTTTATCATAAAACAATGAAATACTTTGAAATTTTTTTTAGATATGAGATGAATTAACCAAAATAGAAATTACCAAGCTTGCAAGTTTTATTAAATATTGCTTCTCCTTTGCCTTTCTCTTCACTTTCCCCTTCTCATTCACTTCCTGAAAAGAAATTGCAGGCAATACTAACAGATTTCTTAGTGGATTTTTTCATATTTTGAAGGCAATTACATATTTTCTTTAAATTATTCCTAATTTGCATTTTAATTTTACAGTCATCACAATTAAAAACAGATTACAAAAATTGCAGCTGTGTTTTTAGTTCTAGTCTAGACTTTTGACATCATCACAAATTGAACATTCATTATTTTACTCTTGCCAAATGTGTGATGCTTCATACAGCATGAAGTATGCTGTGTCCAGAAAATAACTTAATTTTTTATTTGAAAATATTATCAGCAGTTTTAGACCATCTGACAGAAATATATTTTTCTTTTAGTTTTAGCAGTTATGGTAAACCATATCCTTCTACCATGCTGGACTGCAGAGAAGGGAATAACTTCAAATACATTTTAATTAAATATTTTCCAGATGAACCATGGAGGGTTTTTTACCCCTCTCCTACTAGTTACAAACATTCTTAATTAATCCTTAGGTGTCCCGATTCACATGAAATACCATCTACAATTTTAATCTCACTTTGCTGATAATAGCAGTAATTTTATCCCCCCTTGAGACTCCCCTCACCCGCAGCAACCCACTCACAATAGCCAAATTGTTGTCTCTATCCTGCTAATAGTTCATCTCTTCATAGTTATTATTCCTCAGAAAAGGAAGAGCAGTTGGAGCAGCTGAGCAGACAGCTGCACCAGTGTACCCTGTTTTGGCTTTGTTGGTGGCACAAAACTGGGAGGAGTGGCTGACACAGCACAAAGCTGTGCTATCATCCAGAGAGACCTGGACAAGATGGGAAAGAAATTAGGCAGGAAAGAACATAGGTAAGTTAAAAAGAGGCAAATGTAAGGTCCTGGTAAAAAATAATCCCAGGCACCAGCACAAGCTTGGGGCCAACCCTGCAGCAACCAAGCAGCCCTGCACAGAAGGAACTGGGGGTCTTGGTGGACCACTGTGGAAACCCAGGGCACCGGGAATATTTCTCTGTCTGCTCTGGGGTGCCCTGACCCCCAGGGGAGCACTGACTTTGACCCTCATTCATGGAGAAAGTTTCCTGAACCTCAAGATAGACTAGAATCCACTAAAATGTGAGGTAGATTATAGAGAGTAGTGTAGGTGGATCACCTAGGTGAGAAATTTAGGTTTTGGGATTTTTAATGTGCTGTGGGTAAAAGCAAGATGGAGGGCACATGGTGTCATCCTTGGTTTCTTTTTTCATGCTTCTTCTTCCTCCTTCTTCATGGGTTTGGGTGGCATTTTGTAATTGGGTGGAAAAATCCTCACTGTGGGCTCTTTGGGATCAGTTATTGGGTTAAAAGGGAAAATTATCTAGGTGTCAGTTCTTAATTGGATAGTTTAGCTTTAAAATGAAATGAATGTAATGAAAGTTGTTAGCCATTTTTGTGATGCTTTTCCAGTGCACTGAGCCTGGTGTGGACAGCGTGCAAAACTTAATAATAAACAAGAACCTGAAGACCAAAAAATCCAGTGCATCTTATTTTCCTGACACAAGACTGTTCCAGGAGGATGTCCCCTGACAGGCGAGCCCCCAGGGAGAGCCCAGCCAGAGTCTCCGAAGTTGGGGAATTGGCAGCAGGAACCATTGGCAGCAGGCACGGCATACAGCAGTCCATGAGCCAGCAGCGCGCCCTGGGGACCAAAATGCCAATGTCATCCTGGGATGCGGCAAGAAGAGCCCTGCCAGCAGGTCGAAGGGAGGTGATGGGGCCTGAGAGGGACCAATCAGATTTTTATTTATGCCTCAAAGTGCACATACATGAGGTTAAAAACTACTGTAAGGGCTGTGCACGTCCCTGTCCCCGGGCACGCTTCCCCCGACAGCCAAGCAGGGCAGAGAAACTTCCACCGGCGGGCTGCAACGCGACCTTGAACTGGGCAGTGGGGCCGATCTCCGACTGCCTGGGAAAAAATGCCAGGGAAACTGGGCTATGGGAGGCGCTGGAGCACACAAAAGTAGTTTTTAACTGAGACACGGCTGGGGCCGGTTTTCTTTGCGTTTCTTGGAGGGTCAGCTGAGCTCCCTTCTCCTCATCGCCTTTTTGTCCCTGCCGCTTCCCGGCTGTTTTCCCTGTCTGCACCTGCCCTGCCCTGCTTTGTCCCTTCCCCGAGGCAGCTCCACCCAGGGCACCCCAGAGCTCCGCTGTTTCCCCGCTCCAGGAGTGAGCCCCCATCCTGGGCAGCCTGCTCTGCGCCCCTGGCAGGGACACGCAGCCAGGGCTGCTGCTTGGAAATCGTGCCCGGCAGCCACGGCAGCCACGCAGGCTCAGCGCAGCTCGCAGCACACACATCAGTCTGCCAGGCTGATGCTATCAGGGAGCCCGGGGTACAGTGATAACGCTGCCTCTGTCTTCTGTTTCGCTCTGCCTTTTCTCCTCTTTACTCCCTTTCTACCCCCCTTTCGGTAGGAACCCCTCTCTTTCTTTATCAACAAACAGCTCTCACATGTAATATTGCCGCGTTTGGACTTTATTTCTATCTGAGGAGTCAATATAAAATAATCCTTCCCAACTGCCCTTTTACAGCGGGGCTGGACTCAGCCCCTCTGCTCAGCCCAGGTGTGGCCACATCTGAGCGCTGTGTCCTGTTCTGGAGACGTGGAGACCCTGGAGCAGGTCCAGCACGGGGCAGGGAATCCATAGATCTGTAGGGGCCTGGAGCATCTCATGAGGCAAGGCTGAGGGAGCTGAGCCTCTTCAGCCTCACAAGAGACACATTATCCAAGAATACAAATAACTTAAGGGCAGGTGTCCAGAGGATGGGACCAGACTGTGTCAGAGGTGACAGGACGAGGGCAACTGGCAGAAACAGTAACACAGGAAATTCCATAAGAATATAAGGACAAATTGTTTTACTTTGAGCAGCATTGGAACAAGCTGTCCAGAGCTGTTGGGGAGTCTCCTTCAAAATCCTCCAGGATGCAAACCCCACTAATCTCCTCTAGGTGAATATGCTTTACTAGGAAACCTCGGACCAAACAGCCTCACCTGTTCTGTGATTAATTTTTGTTTTAAATCTTCTCTGATTTTACTTTTCCTTCCCTTAATGTTTGTAAACAGTAGTCTGTTTTTTAAAATAATTTAGTCTTTTACATTCAAGTAATATTGTGTGCTTTCCAACTACAAACAGAAAAAAATGTTTTAAATGTTTTAAACATTTCTCAGTATTTGAAAAAAAGTTTTTATCTTCAGAATTATTTATCCTAATAATTGAAACTATTATTAATTCAATCATTAATTTAGGTACTAACAATTAATCTGAAAAAACTCCCCCTTGTTTCATTGATTAGATTACTTGCTAATGATGAGTGCCTTAATATATGAAAGTATGTTAATTATATGTGATTAATCAGAGTGATTTGTCATCACAGCACTTTTATACTTTCATATATTTGAGAAGAAGCTGCAGCATAGTGTGTGTGTAGATAAGATAAAAATTTCACAGTATTTTGCCCTCCTGGAAATAGGAATTGCAGAGATTTTAAAAGTCATTTCCTATTCATACCAAAAGAAAGGAAAAGATGGCTTGAAAAGAGTAAGACCATGTTAAAGTGCTCACACTGTTAAATGGAGTGGTTAATAACTGCAAAAGAAACTATTTCCAGATGATTTCAGATGACAAGCTCAGTAAGCACAAGTGGAAATGAAAGAAAAACAATGCAGAATAGATGTTAGAAAGCACCTTTTCACCTGTAGAATAGCAAATGCACGGAAATGTCTAGCAGAAAAAGATACATAATTACAAATATAAGGATCAGTCAAGGAACAATTACGATATAGGCAAGGAATAACAACGTTTATAAAGGCGTTTTTATAAAGGCCCACAACTTTCTTACCCTGCTTTCCTTATGTCTTCTGTTTTTAGTGTATTTTCTTCACCTCAAAGTTTTCAACTCTGCCAACATTTGTGATTTAAACTGGCAATTTTGTTGATGCATTGATTCCGTTCTTGGTTAAAAAAAAGATACATGAAAAGAATCACAATAAATCACAAAAAAATAATTTGCAATTAAATGAATCCTCCTCTGCAGAAGCCAGGACTATATAGAATTGATTAGTATGGAAACTGCTGTGATATTATCTGAAGTAACTATACATTCACTGAAAAGACTCAAATATATTCTGGCAGGATCACATAGATTCAGCAGCACTATTTGTTCCACAACAGAACAAAGAAGAGAATACTCTTATTTATTCCCATTCCTGTCTGTCCTTTTTTACCAAATATATTGCTTCTTTTTAGAATTTGTTTTGGTCTATTCAGACAAGCATCAAGAAGAACTGGAAAGTGAATGATTTTGCACAATGATGCCTTATATTACTCTATAATAACTATCTAAGGTTTCTTGATCACATTCATTTCTTATAATGTTCATATATACAGATGTTCATATATGAACAGAAGATTCTTTCCTTTCCTGCAATTTTTTAAACTGCTTTATTTTCTTAGCCATTTAAAAGATGCTTATGGAGTAGGATATACTATAATTCTGAATATGCAAAGGTTTCAATCCTTTCTCTTGTATAAGTACTTCAGACCATAAATATCAGCAAAGCTGAATATTTACGTGAAGGCATCTTTTTGCCTTTTTCTTTATTTTTTTCCCTCTGTATCAGGTATCCTAACTGTTTTGATCCATGGTATTCTAAGCCTTTAGAGACAGGTCATTTTCAGATTTTCTCTCTGTCTATCTGCATATGAACTACTCACAAAACTATACATGTGAAGAAAATGCAATAAATCTGATTTTCCTAGTAAAGGAGTTCCAGTGATTTATTTTTACTCATCTCCAGGAAATAACATAATTTCATTGAAAAAAGTGTGGAATGATGAAACAGCTAACATTTTAATGTGACATTAATATGAAGTTTATGTCATTGACAAACCAATGCAAATTACAGAGACAAATGAAGAAAGGGAAAAGGGTGTGGTTTATATTGCATGTTTAAAAATGAGACCTGAAAGAGTAGGATTCAATATGTTCAAGTAAATAAGTATAATGTTTTTGTATAGTTCTTAGCTAAATTAGGGAAGAAAAAAAAATATAACAACCTTAGTTTTGGTCACATTGTTAGCAAATAAACAGTAAAATGTCCTCTATATGTTCCTATTACATATTACATATGAATATAAAAATGTTTTTTTTTACCAAATAAATGTAAAAAATCGAGGCTCATGTCCCATTTCTGAGTTGGATTAGCAGTGATATCTGAGGAGTGTCACATCTAGGCAGGTTTCTCATGATTTCCATACCTGTACACCCTGCCATATTTAGAACAGCTTTCTGTGATTTAGAAAGAGCAGAAGCCAAATGTTACCCTTTCCTATGTGATTTCATTCAATAAACTTTTGAACCCAGGTAAAATTTTTATATCCAAAACAACTTCTGGAAAGCTATTCCCTGTGGGGAGCAAGTATCTGTGGACCATTATGTAAAAGAATGCCTTCTTTATTTTGTTCTAACCCATCAACCCCAGATTCATACATATTCCTCTACTGCAAGCAATAAACAAACTTTCCTCATCCAGTCTCACCAAGTAACTCTCAAATGAGAAACTTTTTATCATCTTCCTGGTCATTTGTCTTTTTTCCTGACTGAAGAGACAAATCTGTTAATTTGTCCTTGAATAGGAATAATTCTGCATTCTTCTTGTACCTCTCAGCAACTTTCTCTGCCTTCTCTGTCTGCTAAATGCTATTTGAGAACAGGGCAACAATAACAGAATATGATATTTAACTATTTAACTTGCAGACACATTGTGGACTTGGAGTGAAATAATGTACTTCATTTGGTTTTTTTCTTTGGCTCTTTTCTTATTTCATTCTCTGTAACTTTTTAAAAGTTATTTTTTAATGTTATTTTAGACTGCTATGCAGAATGTTTGCTAAGATCTTCTTATAAGTAATACTATGATTCCTTTTGTTTTTCCTGTTTGTTCTTTAAATATTCAGAGTTAATGACACAAAAACAGCTTATGACTGTGACCTTGGGGTAGACACTATTAGAGAATTAATTCTAATGAACAGTCTTGACATTTTAAAGTTCAAAAAGATGCTGCTTAGAATAGAAAATTAAAGAAAATAAATGAATATGTGAAGTCATGAACATGAATACTATGTATATAGGTCTGGAGCAGTTTAAAGATAGCTGCTTGGAAGTTTAAAAATTTTAAAATGAAAGACAACTATTTTCAGCTTGATTGATGATGTGTTTCTAAGAGGTTTTAGGCTTAGCTGTTGCTATAAATTGCAGTTTAAATATCTGAGAATGTATATACAAACAATAAAAAAAAAGTATTCTATAATGGCCACAGTTCCAGTTACTTCTACAAACACCTCAGGTGCTCTCAATGCCATCTCAGTACATATTTTAATAAAAAATAACTTACCATCAAGACAACAAATATCTGGTGCTCAGACAGACCAGATAACTGCATTCTAAAGAAAATTAAATAATCTGTTCTCCATTTTTCTAAGACCTTATGAATATATATCTATTAGACAGCCTATACGGAAAAGAATTTTGCACCAGCAAAAGTTATCATTCCTACCACCACAAAGCTGAAAGAGGAACTGTATCTCAAATAATATTGTAAGAAGCATTTTCCTAAGGTCAGTCTCTTATTGACATAATGTTATTAGTAGACTTCAGATTTAATTCCCTGATGTGTTGTCCTAGCAATTAAGAATGCAAGCAACAAGAGACTTGTGGATAGAGATGTCTATTTCTTGTGCTAAAACTTTAGAAAGAAAGAAAATTAATAAATTCCTCTTAAAGTCCCAGTGTTGCAGGGGTTTGTGATTCTACATTGTAGATGTAATTCTGTGGCATCAGGGCCTTCAAAACTACAACTACCTTATGGAGAAACAAGTTTGATGTACGACTTCATCACGGTATCTGTCACCTGCCTTGATAAGATATTGTGCCTTCAAAAAGTAAAAAGTGTCAAGAATTTTATCAAGAGATAAATAACAGTTCCTTTGTTTAAGTTTTCTTCTTTGCTCTTTGGAAATCTGAAGGACCTCTGGGTTTGTTGTAAATATTCCACCTGGGGTGGAAGTAGGTAAAAAGGACTATGAATATCATGGGTCGTAGCCTCAATTTGTCTGACAGAGTTATCTGTATTTCTGCTAGTTAGCAAGACAAAAAAATCAACTGGAGAGAAATGAGAGAGGAAAATGCACTGGGACTAGAGATGCTCCTGTGGGATTATAGTGTTGACAATGAGGCCACCAGGCTTCAGAGTTCCTGTACAGGAGCCACAGGCAGAGCAGGATGAGATCCAGATTCCGAAGGATGTGTTACCAACCCTTTGTGCTGAGACTGCTTTAAAAATCCATGGTAGTCAGTGGCTGCTGAGGGAAGTACAGAACAGATGCAAAGAAAGGCAATTTCTGAGATACACATAGATAAGTAACACTAGAAATGTAAGCAGTGAGGAAAATAGATTAGGATCCAGGCTTTTATTTTCTTTGTTTGTGCTTTTGCTTGCACAGCGAAAAGCCTGACCTCTTGTTTCTACTTTGTAGCAAGATGCCTGCCTTTAACCACGGAATAATAAATCTTTTCTATACAGTTCTGTGCTACGGGGGAGAAATTAAACTAAAAAATGTTGAATCCCCAGTGCATCTACTCTAGAAGAAGTATTAAATCTCAGTAAAGAAAAACATGCACTAGCCTTCAAAAATAGTGCTCCTAGGGTGCTGGGACTGATTCTTGCAAATTGCTAGAGGACCTGTTTATCTTCTGGTGATAAATTTTAGGTAGATGATTAATAGCTTCTATGGCTGTAAGCTAGCCTTAAAATGTCACATATGCTTAAGTAGAAATTGCAGAAAACTGACCATTTTTTAGATACCCTCCAGTAATTTCTAGGGATGGAAAAGAAAGAGTGAAGAACTACTTGGCATTAAAAGGGTGTAGGGGTTTAAAATCAGCTCATCCCTGCTGAACATGTGTTTTAGATATATTAAATCATGATTTTTTTTTTTCACTGCTGTCACAGGACTCGGCCTTATAAATCATGGTGCATAGCTGCTCCATGCTTGAAGCCCTGGAATCCAGTGGTCATACACATAGTCTGCAATGGTAAAGAAATCCCCCGTGGGTTATGTTACATTTTTATTGGAAAAAATTAGAACTGAATAATGGTATAGATAATTTAGGGAAAAATTTTTATTAAATATAACTTTTGTAAAACATCTGAAAGCCAGATATATTTAGAAGCATAAGGCCATTTCTTGATGACAATGCATCAGTATGTTATAGACCCTCAAACTGTTCTATTAAAAGCTGACATGTCTACTCTGTACAGTGTGGCTTTGGTGTAGTCTTAAATTGGTAGCTACATTAGAAGTTCAGTCTTTTGACCTCTACTCTTATGCCAGTGTGTACAGTCTAAAATCAAGCCATTGGGCCTTTCCTTGGGGACTGTGTTCTCTTACACTGGACAGGTAATGCTTGACACATTGTTCCTCTGCAATTAATTGTGTATCAAAAATACATAGGAAAAAAGAATTTTCTAATGGCTCCTCAAGACCATTCCCTTCAGTTATGATTCCATAACAAACATCATATATTTGTGTTGAAGAGGAAAAACCACACATGCAAGCGCGCCAGTGGGGGGAAAAAAGTCACGAAAACACAACTATTCTGGACACCTTTTCACCATAAAAAATTAGAAGGCATTGTTTTATTGATGCTGCTTATTAGGTATGTGACAAGCACCTGTGCTCTCACTCATGTTTTACATTGCAGGCAAAGTACACCACTGAGAGTCAGAGCTTGAGTGTTGTTGAACATTGCTGCCAAAAAAACAAGTCTGCCAGGACTTTAGTTTTTAGTCTCAGTGCACCTACAGTCGTATTTATCTAATAAAACTTCCTACTCACTCTAATCCAAGAACACTGCAGGACACCTTATGCCCTGGCTTCTTTCCCAGTTGCTGCTGCATTTCTGCTCAGGGAAAGTAATTTCTGAAAGGAACAGAGTGCTGCAGCACTCTCTCTGTTAAGCAAAAGATTTGGATGGGTTTATCCAAAATTTCCAGGATAAATACTGTCTTCCCTCAGCTAGAATTGCAGCTACAGTTGCAGCTTTGCTGCTGTGTCAAGGATCTGCAAATGGCAGACTTACAGGCAGCCCTTCCCATGCCCACCTTAATGAAGACTACCAGTGAAATTTCCCAGTTCTTATTTCCCTCTTGCACTAAGCATGAACTGCACATGTGGTCCATGCAGAGTGTCACCAGTCACATGATCAGAAGGCAATCACTCATGCTGCTTTTTTCTTAATAATCACGACTTCTGTAATCAGTTCTTCCAGATGTTATTTCCTCCAAAGGGAACTAAAGGCCAGAGAAGATGAACATCATGTATCTTAGGGCATTACTTTGGTAAAAGCCTCAGGTCATAAACACCAAAGGTTGTTCTGTTGAGTGATTTGTCCATTCTGAGTGCTCTGAACTAACTGCATAGAAAATAAATGCATCCCTGGTACCTGGATACATCACCTTAATATATTTTACCCAAAAAATGTGTACCTAATCAAAATTTTGCTTTCTAATATTGATTATTGAGAAAGCTATTCTTAATAATTTAGCAGACTTTTCATTTCCTTTCCAAAGACAAAATTTATAGCTTTTTTGAACATTTCTGCTTTGGTCTGAGGGGGGGCTGTGATAACAGATGGATATTTTAATAATATTTGATGTCTTTACAGTTCAGGTGGTTATCATCAAAATCAGAAAATAAAAATGCTAAACTTCTTGGGACTCCTGATTCATACTTCAAACTCAGGAGTTTGGCTAAATTGCAGAGTTATTTTCTTTGAATTTTTTTCATCCTTGCCATCAGATTCTGTAACCAGCAAAGAATAACTTTATCTAGGGGGTCTTGTCACATCCAGAAAATTAATTTTATCTTTGAAGTAGATCTGTGTCTGTCATTAATATTATCTTTTAAAATACCTCAAAAATATGCAGAATGGGTTATAACTTTTAGGTTATAACTCCTTCATTCTAATATAATGTTCAGCCTGCATGGAAGTATATTTTAGGAATTGCTTTAGCATCACCCTCAATTTCTATCAAATGGTTTACTGAACAACCAGAAAGCTCCTAAAAATTTGAGTGAGTTGAAATAATGCAATTTATGTCTTCCTTTTACATTTCTTTGTCTCTCAGAAAGCCTTTAAAATGTTAAAGTGACTTTTAAAAGTCACAATGGAGAAAGTCACACAATCTAAGTTTTATTATTTTGTATTCCTCTATCTGTACACAATTCCATTAAAATGGGTCAGAACTGAGGTAAATAAAGAACATTAACTCAATGTCTCTTTCTACTTAGGAATCTTAAAATCTAAGTGAATGAGGATAAAAATATAGACAAATATTGTTTTGTCTAATAAGGCTTAGTTAAAACCAATTTTGTGCTCCTTTTCATAACATGAGAGATATTAAGGTTAATCATCTATTTAAACTGCAGTTTGAGCATAATGATTTTTCCTTCTCCCAAACATTACATTCTAGAGCTGGAATGAACTCTGCTTCCTGCCATACACATTGCTGTAGAAGAGTCTAATCTCTGGAGTACTACTTTTCTTATCTTTTCAATTTCATAACATAAAAGCCGTTAGCATTTTCAGAAAATGTGTGTGTTTTGTATCTTGCATTCTTTCACTATTTAGACTTCTGAATATTTCTAGAAAAAAAGACTTAACATTCATTGGTATCAATTTGTTTGGACAGAAGGAAGAAGGAGTAGCCACTTTTTCAGCTTTGAGGGAGACTCATTAGAGACGTGTGGAGACCAGAATAAGGATAATCATTAAAATACCAAGCCAAGGAAGTTTAAAACTGATCCTAACAGCCAATCCATATCAGGAACTACACCTAAAAGGAAGTCAGAAAAATATTCAAGACAGACTATTTTAGGAGTAGCATCTTTCTTAAAAAAAAAAAAAAAAAAAAAAAAAAAAAAAGGGAAAAAGGGAGAAAACCACTGTGAGAGTTGATTTTGGGCCAGATATGGAACAATATGTATAAGAATTCATGTTTTATTTCAGGATGTATAATATATGTAGCATAAGCTTAATATTAAAAGTCTTACACTACCAGGCTCCTTAAACAGAAAGAGAAGCAATTTTGTCTATTTCTTCCATTTTGACCCTTCCCCCCCAATCTTTATGACAAGGATATGGAAGTGTATCACTTTCAGGACACAAGCTGAATTTACCATGGCTTCCTCATGAAGGCTTAGTTTTGGCAGAACTGTTGAAATTAATACGCTTTTCATGTGATAGTATTGTGTTACTCTACACACAGCAGAATGGCGCATATTTGAAAAAAAAATTACAAATACCTTAGAAGAATTTTATCTTTTGGCTCTACACTAATTTTTTCTTTGAAGGACAAATTCATTTTAAGACACATTCCTGCCATTTAGGGAATGTAGTATGATTAATTCCCAAGATTCTGATTCCAAATGGCATGGAATGTACCTTTGGTCAGAGGCTTTAACTGTTCCAGCCATGTCCCTTCCCAGCTTCTTGCAGACCCCCAGCCTATTTGCTGTCAGGATGAAATGAGAAACAAAGAAGTCCTTTGCACTGTGCAAGCACTTCTCAGCAACAACTCCCCCACCTCACCAAGTCTATATTAACAAAGTTCTCAGCACAAACACGAGATATACCCCCATGCTAACTACTTTAAAGAGAATTAACCCTATCCCAGTCACAACCAACAGAGACTACTACAGTATGAATACTCTGGATATTACATCTGAATTTTCCCTCCAGGGGAAAATATCCCAAAGTCAACAAAATTAATTAGTTTTTGGTTTTGGCTACAAACTTATTCAGTCTTCATTAGTTGGAAGTATCAACAAACTGCTGAATGTCAAATTACTTATTATTTAAGCATAGTGTTGTTCAGTATTTCCAGTTACTAAACTAATGGAAGTGAGTAAATTACTTTCTTGACAGTTTGCTTCAGGTATATGGCAACATTTTTATTTCTCTAGAGTGTTGGCTAGAATACTCTAGGTTAGTTCAGCTGAGACCAGCAGCTGGGGTAGAAAGAATTATTCAGTTTTTTCTTATGACCTTTAAATGTGCACTCAATCATGGAATTCTCTGTCCTGAAATAGAGGGAAATTGATGGTATCAACAACATATGTCACTAAATGTTGCCTATTACAAGATATGCACTGAGGTTTAAAAAAGTTCATAGCAGAAAAAGTGAAGTAAGTCTGAGGCAGAAGAACTTTGTTGTACCAGTTCTAGTATCATCTTTTTGTGTTCTAATGACACATTCAGATTTTGTGATCTAATATCTGTATGGGTGGATGCATTTTCTTTCTCTGGCAAAGTGCTTAAGTGATGCAAAATGTTGACATGAAAATTAGGTGCAAACACATTTTTCCCCCAATGTAAGAGTTTGCATTTCCATGTGTCTCACTCAAACAGTTAAGATTTTCAGAAAACCTGCTGCTAACAAAGTGCTTATGCTTTATCATACCTTTAAATATTGGGTATGGAAGACTTGCAAGAGGAATTTTGAGTCACCATTAGAAATTAACTAAATGTTAAAACTTTTTACAGACTGATATTAAGCACACATGTGCATACCTTTAAATTGCTCAAAGATATCCACAGAGCAATTATTTATTTCTGAAAAAGTTAAGTGAACTCAGATTGTTCTGCACTTAATTTTAGGTCTAACACTCTTTTCTCATATGGAATTGGAAAATAGTAACATTTCCTCACCTAGGACTATTACAGAAGTAATTTACTTTTACCCAAATTTTTTATCTTCTCTATTTGACTTAGACTTTTTTTTTTAAGATATACTCTCTTTTTCTGTTTAAGTGCAATGTCTGGCCAAATTAAATCCTTCCCTTTAATGGTAGGCTTAAAATAGAACCATAATATAAGTGTTCAACCATAAAAAAGGGTTTTGTTATATATGAATCTGAGATCAACTTTTGTTACCATCTACTGTACCACATTATCAGCTCCTTTTTTCCCAGTATTTCTTTGCTCATTTATAACAGGATAAAAATGTTTACAGTTTAGTATTAAAATGTAATTATGGATATTAATATTAATGAATTTGAGTATGTTCATATGTTAGGAAGAGTGAAGAATGAAAGTTATGCTTTTACTGTTGTAATTTTTGCCTACTATGATTGAAAATAAAGTACAGCTTTCCAAAGCTCAAAAAGGTAAGGTACTGTCACACTGTTTTAGAACATGTTTTAGGACTCAATAGCAATTAACTTAGTCTAAGTACCAATCAGAGGACTAGACTTTATTGCTCAGAAAGGAGCTGATACTTTTTTTTTGTTATTAACTTCTATCTGAAAGCTCAGATTTTGATTAAGACTCAGTTATTTCTCAATCTAAGTCATTCAAATTTTGCTATAATTCCAATTGGAATATATGCACATAAACTCTAAAAGATTTTTAAATCATGAGTTGAAGCAGAAGGAAGAAACCATGCAGAGTCATCATCCAATGCATATAACTATCTCACATAGTCACATAAAGTTATTCTTTAATGCATCCATTACTTACAGGTCGTGATCCTTTCATCTTCATTTTGAGTTGACTGCAAGGGCTTCCAGACAGGAAATATCTTTGCTGATCTGTGCAATTTCAGTATTACAAATAGCACTGTCAGAGAGCTATGTGAATGTCAAGCATAGAGGTGCAGTAGTTTTTTATGATTAATTATTATTTCTAGTATTTTCACCAATGTTTTCTTTTTTTCCAAGGAGAGCTTGTACAGTATTTTTAAAATAAATATTATTATTTGGATTTGTTTGGTTTACCTTGAGAAGTAATATTTATAAATTATTAAATGTTCATCTTTAACTTTTATATTACAAAGTACTCTTTTGTATAACTTCCACTAAATATAATTATTATATTCAGATTTCTAATTAAAATTCTTTTTGAGGTTTGATAATACTCCATTTGGATAGCTACCGCAGAATGTTAAAAATGTTCTGTGATCTCAGCATCAGTTTAAGAGAGCTCAGACTCTACAATCATGCTTCTTTATGTTCTTTGGACTGCTGCATCATTTTGTCACTTCCAGACATATAACTTGAATTCTGTACGACTCAGCATCTCAGGAATTTTTCAAGGCAATCTATGTATCTGAAGTTCCAGCTTCTCAAAAAAAGAAATTGAAACTTGTGATGATAAAAGTCATAGTAGAGTCTAAAGAGAAGCAGATTTAAGTAAACAAATTGCATTTCTGCCAATAGCTTTGTTGTAATTAGACATATGTGAAAATGTTAATAAGTAGCAATTTGAAAAAATACATGGATACATGTGGGAATGTGTGTGTGCAAAATATACACACATATATGCACATATGCACAAACAGATATGTGTGAATATTTTTTTTAATTTATGTACAATTGCGAAATAAGGTTTTCAGGGCCTTTGAAAAGTCTTGGAATCAGATCTTAAAAGAATGTAATCTTGAATGGATTATCTGAGATGGAATGGCTCACAATATTTGGAAGATATCTGTAACTGTTTTATAAATTGCTAAACAACCATGATTCTTTAGCATGAAACAATCATGAAAAAATGAAAAAAAATCATGAAAATGAAAAAAAAAAAAACCTGTTTTCCTTTGCAAAAGAATATATTTTTAAATATATACAGGCAAAAAATATGAGTTTGAAAGTCTGAAGCCACAAAACAATCTAATACACTCAAGAGTCTATAGTTAGAATATTTATGAGATTAACCTTCACCAGCACTTAAATCAGAAGCTTTAAGAAGCAGAACACAAATAAATTAACTAAAGTGATTATGAGGAAAATAATATTCATAACATTAATAATATTAATATTAATAAGAATAGTGTTATTAGTAGTAACAGTCATAATGTTGATGATGATGATAATGCTATGTTTAGGGACAATATTGCTCTGCAATAACTTTTTTCCCCTTCTTTAATATGCCAACATAGGTTGGCATTACCACCATCACTGACGGGCTCATCCTTGGCCCAGGGTGGGTTCCTCTTGGAGCTGGCTGGCATTGACTCTGTTGGACTGCATGGAAGCTTCTACCAGCTTATCAAAAAAGCTATCACCCTTGTAGCTCCCCCGCTTCCAAAATTCTTCCAGTACAGTCTTTGTTGTTATAGATTTGTGAAGAGGTCTCTTCTGTCACTGTGCTTGAGTGCCTATACATCTGCTGCTCTGAAATTTTCACTAATTGCAATTAATCCTTGATTGGATGATTCAGTTCCTATCCTTGCCTTTTTTTTCACTAGGAGAAAGTATGAGTGGGAGGTTCTTAATATCTTAATATCAGGATATTAACTTTCTGTCTTTATTCCTTCGTTGAATTCTCACACTTAGAGGGTAACAATGATTCAACTCAGCACTGGATATTAGTGTATTTGTAACAAGCTAATCTAAATTTATGATTTTTAAAGGATTTTAAAACTCTGACATTGCCAATATGGTTTCTCATTTCTATGTATCTTCTTACTCCAGTAAACTGATTTTTTGTTCAGGGTAAGGATAAGACCTTACCTTATGAGGTGAACACTGTGGTTGAACCTTTATATGGGAGAAGGGGGATGAAACAGCCATTGGAGAGACTCATGATTCCTGTGAAATGGAGAAAGAGCCAGAGTATGCACTCCTAGCAGTGATTTCAAGAATACACTATGTTTTGACAAGCACAGAGACATCATTGCATAGCCTGAACTCTCTGCTAAGACTTTAGAGAGAACAGTTGCTTGGGCTTCAGTGCTAAATGTGTTTAATTTTAATAAATTGTTAGCTTTGTTTGTTCTCAATATACTTATACATCAGTATGTCATTTCAGTCATTTAAAATGAACAGCTATGGGGTCTTCTCTGCAACAAAACCTCTCATACATTTTATGGACCTTGTTAATCACGAATAACTGGGATATGCCAGAAGGCTTGTAATACAAAATAGAGTGGGTTTATGATAGCAGTCAGCTGGCCTGTTACACAGTAAATACATGTCACGGGTAGAGGACACTGGGGCAATTTCATGGATCCAGCCAAATCACTGTTTACATTAAAGAATGAGATTTTTGAATGGTTTGTACTGCAAAAGACATACTAAAACTAAGGAACTGTTGATTACAGAGAACAACCAGGCTATTTTCCAAAAGCAAAGGAAATCAGAAAAACACAGATACTGAGGGGCAGAGTGCTTGCTAAAATTGTGATTGATAGGGATTTTTGCACAGGTTGTTAGTGTTCTCAAACAGTGATCAGTTGATGGCTGGAGGGTGACAGAAGTCTGTGTTGCAATGGCCAACATAATGTTTAGCTGATGTTGGCCATTGCAACATCATGGTAATGTTCCTGCTCTTTATGGATGTCCCATATGCCCGTGAACTCTCACAAGACAGTGGACATTGTCTGATGGGAGATCTATGAAGTTTCATCTTGAAACCAGGAAGGATACTCATAGATCCTGTGTCAGTAATAGCAGGTCTATGCACAAATCTCAAGTATTCTAAGGCATCAAAAATTGCTCTAAATGTATATGTTTTGGCATTTTAATTTCTTTCCTACATTTATGCATCTAAATTTAATTCCATATAATCTGATACTGAGAAGTACCATGAGATATTCATCTACTGTTGTCCTCTGGAGTTTTCATTTAATCTCGACTTCTTTTTTTTCAACCGTGAGGGATGTCAGGATGAAATGAACCCAGTCTTAAAATGCTGGCTTTCTTTTGCATTTTAGCACTAAAGATGTTTTGACAAACAGAGCATTTGATCTCATAGATTGTAATTACACAGGCAAATGCCGCGTTATTTACATCAGTATACATATCTCTGGCAGATTGTGGAAAACATAAATATTTCCAGACTGCCCTGAAGGAAATAATGTTCCAACACTGTAGCAGGAGTGTAGCTCAGTGTAAAACCTCATAGAAAAGAAAGATGAACATATTTTAAACCTCAACCAATTTCAGTCTCCCACAGTCTCATACCCACAAGCCCCAAGACACATATGAAAAATTGTGAGTGTTCAAGCACTAAGATGTCAGTATAGAGGTAGTTTTCACAGAGTTCTTTGCAGGGATTATTAAGTGTGTTGATTCTGAAGCCCTTCCCCACACTTCTTGGTTCCTCCTGAGGACATGATGGCTTTAAATAAATCCTTCTACTCTTTAGAAGCTGACAGTGATTGATCTCTATCCTGCCATAATTATTTGAGTCATCAGGATTTAATGCCTGTCTCTGTTTTAGAACTGGTTGTCTCAAGCAGTTGTAGGTAGCAGTGTGATAAGATCCTGTTGACCTGGTCCCATAAATTTTAGCAACATAGGATGTTTTTATAACCCTTATCTCACTCAAGTTTTGCTCCTGTGTGTTCATATGCACTGTCTATCAGATTGTCTCATGCCTAAGTCTATTTTCCCTTGGTTAGCACCTTTAGTGTCATTGACAACTTCAGCTATTGCAAATACTCACCTCTTTGCCTCTCCAGGCCACAGCACCTCCTCCTTTGTTTATCTTTTCCTCCACTGGGGGAAAGCGAGCAAGAGGCTGTGTCAGATCTTGCCATCCTCTTTTTTGGCTGGATTCACTTTCTTTGTCAGCTATCCTGTCAGTATCTTGTGGAGAGAAGATAATTTAGTGTTTAGATTTTTAGTCTGATTTTGATTTTGCTTGATATGGATTTTTTTTTGGCATAAATAAACTCAAGGAAAAGAAATTGCCTGTGTATACACTCCTGTACATAAACAAGTGTGGGGATAAGTCTTTGGTGGACAAGTCTTCCAAATAACATTGTGATATAAGAAGATAATATATCAAAACTGTGAACCCACCTAAAATGCCTCTCCTTCAGAGAGAATGCATGCCATGCTTGGCTGATTGCTTACCTTAAATCTCCTGTCAGAGAATAAATGGGAATAGATCTTTTCTGTAACACAGAACAAATGTTGCCTCTAGGTACAATACTAAGACATTTTATGAAGACTCATTTTTTTTTTCCCAAGATGTCAGATTCTCAGTGATTTATTTTCTGAAATTTTTATTCCCATGTTCCTTTTCATCTGTTGGATTGATTAATATGCATTGATACCCCCAGTACTGTTTCATTTACTTAAAATAGAGAAACCTGGGTTTACTAATGGTAATAATGAAAAAACCTTAGTATTAAACTACTAATGATGTTCAAAATCATTTACACATGTCTTAAAATTGAGAATATTGGATTTTAACTAATCACTGTTAGCTCAACTACAGTTTAAAAACAAGGGCTTCAGAAATATAATTTTCAAAGATGATGAAGTCTATTGAGAAATAGCTATGGTACTGTCACAAAATTTTTTTCCATAACTTGGGCTCTAGAAAGCTAAAACAACTGTGAAAGAATCATAAAATCTAAAGCAACAGAGCAAGCCATTTTCTTTGATGTAAGTTTTAGGCAATGTGACTTAGGTCACTCCTTTTTTATGGAGATGCTAAAAACTCTTGACATGCTTGTAAAAATGGAAATAATAAGTAGTAAGGCAGTGTTATGCAGGACTCAAGGCAGTACCTGTGCTTCTACACCAATATTTGAAATAAACTTCCCTGGAACTTTACCTGGAATCATCATAGAACTCATTTTGGAGATATTTAGGCCAGGCATTTCCCTAGTTTCTTTCCAGGAATATGTTTTGAGATATTGCAGGTAAATGACCAGAAAGCAATATGATGGCAATGAAAAGTAAAAGTATTTATAAGTTTTTTTCGTTAAAAAACAGGAAGAATTATCTGTTAGAAACCTGGCCTCAAGCAGGCAACTTCCTATTTCATGAGTTTCAGCAAAGTTATCAATTCCCAATAAACTCTGCTTTCTTGGTGTGACTGATCAATAAATCAATACAGTGGAAGAAATATAGACAAGGACAATATGCTCTTTAATCTCAAGGGAAATTGTGGGGAAGGGCTGACCACAGCTGTTGGAAATAAAGCTGAAATTGTGTCAGCACAAAGGGAATTAGGGGTGTCTTTTCTTTTATCTAAATGGCTACAGCCACTGACTGGATCAACCAGTTATGTTAGCTGGACTAATGAAGCAGTTATAGAAGCTCAGTGAATCAACCAGCTGTTACTGTTTGTCCTTGATTTAACCAAAAGATGATAAATGTCTTCCTGAGTTAGTTAGACCATTATGGGGGGGAGGTTATTGTATAAATCAATGTGCAATATAGACAATAAACAATCAAAAAATATTCCATTAATGCCCACAACACATCAATAACAATAATAAAAATAGCATAAAATAGGTAATTTTTCCAATGTGAATGAAATTCTAGAGGAAAATATATTTCTTTAGACAAAGTTAGTTGTTAAAAAAATGTGACAAAATTTTCTGTATTATGTGACAAATACTGCATTTGATGGAAGGAAAATCCTTTAAGTTGCTAAGTTAGGATCATAGAACAGACTATTTCAGTCTGGAGGAAAATAAAGCCATTTATGTAGTCCAACTGTCTGACCTTTTCAGGGCAAACAAAATCTCAAAGCAAGTTGTTAAGAGCGCCTTAAATATTGACTGGTTTGGGGCATTGACCACCTCTCTAAGAAGCCTGTTCCAGTGTCTGGCCACCCTCTCTGTAAAGAAGTGCATCTGTTGTGCCAGTAGTGTTTGATGTGAACTTGAGGAGCTGTTGACAGCTAATAAAGTGATCGTGCTTTACGTGACAGGAAGAAATGTTCCTTTTTTTCCTTGTCAGCTGTGCTAGGTTACTGACAAAAATAATAATGTTTCTGTAACAATAGAGAAGAAGTGACAGAACAGCTGTTGAGTTTAAAAACATAGGCTTCTTTGCAACATATGGATAAAAATGTATTTCATATCATCATACATGTACCTAAAAATCTTCAGAGGACAGTAATTTTTTTGCTGGAGCCAATTTAAGTTACTCAGTAAAATAAATGTATATTGACTTTATGTGTATATTGAGTCAATGTGTATATTGACTTTATTTTAGGAATTAAAATTTGTGTATCTGCAAAATTAGAAGATAGAAATGTTCTATCTTCTCTAAACATTTTCATCAATATGTCATCGTGAAAAGTACCAATGTGTATTAATTATGATTCTTTCATTTGATTGTTACTCAAGGGTGAAAGAAGTTGTTCAAGATACATATGACAAGTTTTACTAAAAGAATACTCACTGGATCCTGACACAAGATAACTCCTCACTCAGAATTTCTAAAGGTGCTTCTGACCAGAGTGGCTCTCAAGGATCGCTTCCCTGAAACAAGTTTTTGGCAATCGATCTGTTTTGGCCTGTCACATGACCACAACATTGACTATTTATCTAATGATATGATACCCTTTGTTTCAGAGCTGGGCTGACTCATTTCAAACAGATGTGATGAGAAGAAAAACATTCATGTTTTAATTTGGCTTTAGTTCAGGGAAGTACTGCCTAGATAAGTTGTCAAAATGTAACCAGACCAGTAACTCCGAATGGTTTTTGTCTTGAAGAGTCATTGGACAGCATGCTTTCTTCCTGTAATAGTACTTCATTCCTAAATGGTAAGTCAAGTTAGGAAATAGAAATTTTCCATTTATCTTAAAGAAGTTGTAGTCCTGCATAGACAAAATAATTCAGAATAATTAATTTATGGAGAAAAAACAAGGTTGACATTCTAACTAGTTGAGTTGATGTTCCTTAAAGGACAGAGCTGGGGGTCCTTTTCTTTAAAATCTTAATAATTATAAATTAAAGGGGACCCATTTGCACTAGTGTAGGTAGAGTAAATATCTCAGTATGGAATAAAGGAAAAAAGTTCCTGTCAGGAAGTTCCCCTAGTTCAGATGTAGAAAATGGCATGCAAGGTAACTAAAATAACAGGATGCAGAGACAAATCAAGAACACTACATGACAAAAAATTCTCTTTAGATAATTCTGAAGAAGAGAAAGAACGAAGTAGAAAGCATAGAGTAGAAATGGAAGAGGGGAACAATCTGTTCTAATTTCCTCCAAGGCTATAAAAATTACTTTCTATGTAAACACAGGTATAAGGTAAATTATTATTTCTTCAAAGTGGTTAACAGCATTGAAATTTACCTCCGGACAGACCTTATTAAGCAACTGGGACACAAAATTAAATAGCCTTTTATATAACTAATTTGTTATCAGAAATATGACGTCTTTGTTTCCTTCTTTAAATTATGTGTCAAAGAAAAATATTGCCTCGAACAAAGCTGTTACTCGCATTAATATCTGCTAAATACTTCCATTTCATGTGTAGCAGGGACCTATAGAATTTGCTTATGAATAGGCTATTGCCTTTTAAAATCATGTAAGTGAGGTCACTCCAGATAAACTTACTACTATAAAGTGTGGGTGCATATCTAATATCTAATAATTCATTCCACAGTCTCAGAATGCTTTGTAGTCTCATACATTATTTACTGGTTAAGTCATTCAGTTCTATTCCTGTGAGAGGACATGGACCATGAGAATTATGCACTATACATTAATAATGAAAACAATTAAGTTTCATTTTGCTTGAATGAATCTCACATTATTGAATCCAGTATATGTTTTTTCATATAAGCTGAAGTTGAATTGAACTGAAGTATCAGCTTTTTAAACCACAGTCACTGAAAAAATGCAGATTTTTCATTTGAATACTTGCCATATAAATACTGATGACTAACAAAACAAACTGCATTTTTTTTATTCAGCTTTCATCTGAATTTTGATATGTGTAGGAGTAAACCCAGAAAATGTATTTTAAAGAGGAATAAAATTTTTAAAATAGACAATGGCCACTCACAGTGTTTATGCATGCCCAGAGATTTTTTTTCCAAGACTGTAATGTCAGAAGGTTGTGATATGAAAATATTTCCCTTTTATTAAAGCTACTGAATGAATTATATTAATTAAAAAAATGAGGCAGGAAATCGTGTAAACTTTTGACTGAACTTGAAGTATGGAAAATTATTAATAAATCTACTGCAAAATGTGACACAGGAGTTAGAGTCAAAGAAACAGACACAGCAATTCTAAGGAGTGTTGTAGAATAAAATACCCATACAATACTCAGAGACCTCACAGCCGCCTTTTTCCTCCAGACTTCAGTTCCACTTCACTGAAGTGTATTTCAATTTTGATTCCAATTCATTTTAACTTCTTGTTCCTGATCTTATGTTCTTCCAACCCCATGAAGTGCTAGACATCTTTCTCAGGAGACAATTATTTATAATTATATTTGCTATGGGTTGTGATAGTTTCTTCTGATAACACTTTTTACTGAAATAGCAGATCAGATCTTGTTTCTGCGTGATTCAGCTTTGCTAAAGAGTACCAAATCTCTGACAAAGTAAGGAGACTCATGTAAGAGTGATATATCCCACCTACAGTTTTCCAGAAGTCTAGTGGGTTCCTTTTATTTTTTCACTTAACAAGATTCTCTGTATGGCATGATAAATATTGGTTTGATTAAATTTGCAGCTCTGGATATTGATATAGGAAGAAAAGGAAAGAAGAAATAATTCATCATGCAGTCTTTTTATTTAAGCAAAGTGAAGCCTAAATTCAATAAAAAAAACCCAACATTACTTCAATTGTATTCATGCTCAAGAAAAATTCTGCCTTTTTTGTAGCACTGTTCCTAACTCCAGCATTTTACAGTCACCGAGTGCCTCCTGGCAGAAGTGCAGATCAATATAAATTGCTGGTCTTTAAAAGCCATGTCTCCAATTTAGCCCTGTAATCTGGCACAGACTTAATAAACTGTTTTCTTCATTTTTGCCTTTATAGCACAATCTCTGGCATTAATTACAGCCAGATGTATGTGACATGTAGCAGTTGTCAATAAATCCGTGGACTTTTGGACACCTCTTCACGTACCTTAGATTCTAGGTCATGTGAATGTTATACATAAAAATTAAATACAGAGTTCATCTTTTATGAGGATGTAACAATTAGAGAAACAGGAATTCAAATCTTAATTTTAGGTATAGACAGATCTCTAATATGTAGAATGCAAAATGAAGTGCCATCTTAAGTTTTTGGCAACACAGTCCTGCTTTAGGTCTGTAAGTATACTGGTGTGTCTCCAAGAAAAAGCTATGTAAATTATATAACATATTTAAAAGGTCTATTACTAATTTTAATTATGCCCAAGCAAAAAATAAATTTTTAGAACATCAATATTGACTTTTCTTATTTTTAGGTGTCATTTTAATCCAGAAAGCACCTAAATTTGTGAAAAAATCCAGATATGTGAAATCTTTTTCCAGTATTAAATGATGATTCAAAAATGAGAGTGAGTTTCCTTTCCAACTTAGGGGTTTTTAACAACACAACAATTCCAGACATCCTTGTTTTCTCCTTAGTACCTCAGCTTATTCCAAATCATAATCTTGTTTCTCTCTGTGGTGAAAAATTCTCCCATTAGACTTTTCAGTGTAATTCATTGCAGTTCTCTCTTGAATATCTGCCTTGGTAGCCCAGCTAAGCTTTTGGTCTTTGCTATGACCTTGAACGGCGACTCTTCTTGTTTACCATTCTTTTCACACAGAATCACAGAAGTTCAAGACTGGAAGAGACCTATAAGATCATCAAGTCCAGCCGATGTTCTAACTGTTCAACTAGATCATGGCAGCAAGTGCCACATCCAGTCTTTTTTTGAATTCTTCAAGGGATGATGACTCCACCACCTCACTGGGTAAATGATTCCCGTATCTGACCACTCTTTCTGTGAAATATTTCCTTCTTAATTCTAACTTACATCTCGCTTGACGCAGCTTGAGACTGTGTCCTCTTGTTCTGTCTGTTGTCACCCGGAGAAAGAGGCCGACCCCCAGCTCACTACAGCCACCCTTCAGGAAGTTGTAGAGAGTGATGAGGTCACCCCTGAGTCTCCTTTTCTCTAGGCTAAACAACCCCAGCTCCCTCAGTTGCTCTTCATATGGCTTGTGTTCCAAGCCCCTTATTAGTCTCGTTGCCCTCCTCTGGACACGCTCAAGTAACTCGATGTCCCTCCTAAAGTGAGGGGCCCAGAACTGGATACAATACTCCAAGTGAGGCCTCACTTTTCCATACTGAAGGCCCATTGATACCAGACATGGCTGCATAGACTTGTTCAAATCCGTCATCATTAGTTCTTGTGGTTTCTTTATTTAAAAAGAGACATACTGGAACTGTGAAGACTGTTAATTATTCCATCTACTACTTGCAAAGAAACCATGTAAAGAAGAAAGATCTGGGTCATACCAGTTACCCCATTTTGGTCCCAGGATCAACATATTCCGCTGCCTTCAGTTATCACTGAGGGTTTCCATTTATTTTTTCTCCTGAAGTTATCACAGGAACACAGAATGAACTAGGATGGAAAAGACCTTTAAGATCATCTAGTCCAAACCATGACCTAACACCTCATCAACTAAACCATAGAACTGAGTGCCATGTCAGTCTTTTTATAAACACATCCAGGGACAGGGACTCCACCACCTCCCTGGGCAGATGATTCCAGCAAGCAATCACTCTTTCAGTGAACAATTTTTGTCTAACATCTAAAATATCTACCTTTTCAAAGACTGAAACATATTCCCGTAACTCAAATTACTTGATCCATGGCATTTTTGGTCTTTTGTGATTACCTTTAGATGTCTCAGCCTTTCTGCACTGCCTTTGTCTCCAGTTTAAGTTTCTGTTTTGCCATAATTTAGAGCCACTCACCACAAATTGTCTTGGTCTTTTGTCAAAGAACTTAATCAAGCTACAGCTGCCAGTACACTTCAAGGGATCTGCTGATCCTGCTCTTCAGCTGCATCCCTAGAAAACCTGCAGATCAGTCAATCCTTGTCCTTGGCCACATTTTTTTCTTGCTGATGCTGAAAGTAGTACCATCCATGCCACTTGTCTTGCACCTAATTTCTCAAATCTATCATCTTCAAGACCACCAACATAGGCTGTAACCAAGAGTGTCAGGGCAAGCTGAAACATCTTAGGAGCAACAGCCTTGTGTTGAGCCTCAGAGTGTTGCGAAATTTCGCAGCAGACAAAATTCACCTAGGTTTCTTTTCGAAAGTTCTAACCACAGTTTTAGCCCTATGCTTAGGCATGAGTTTTGAGACGAAGCTAAAGCGCTGACTTTAATGGACCTGTTTGGTTTCCTGTCTTTAGCGTGGGTCCCAGTGTTTTCAGTTTTCCTTAATCCATACATCATTTCAAGCATCAAACATAATGAGATATATTCTGGTAAATTTCCCTCTAGAAAATATAATCCTAGCACAAATCTTGACCATAAACTCATTTTTTGTTTCTTATTTTGTTCCCTTTGTTTCACAAAAAAAAACCAAACAAAACCAAACCACAATCTCAGTATATTTTGTATCATTTCTGTAATGCTTGAAATTGTAAAAATGGGAAATGTTTTCTTGTTGTTTTAAGTTATTTGGTTGTTAACCATAATTAAATGGTTAAGATTGATCTCATTGATTCTCTTTATTCTTTGATTATATTAATTCTCCATTGAGCTTGACTCTTAGAGAGAACAAATCTAGTTTTTCCCACACTGCAGCATGTAAAAATAGAAATACTTTCATCTGCTGCAGTGACACCTATTTTTCAAATATTCAAAACATAACAGTTTACTGTTATGTAAAGTGTCATGTAAAACACTTGTTGTTATGCAACCAAAGTGTTTTTCATGAACTTGGTTATTGCTGTTCAGAAATCTGATCAAAGCAGAAATATGGATAATATTAAACAGATTGTTTTATTATAGCTTCGATTTTATATGTCTGTTTTAGGTAGTAAAACCCATGAATTCAGTTTTTCACCATTAATATAGAGGATCTACTTTTTGTTATTGATGCATAAATAAGGGATATAATGATAGGTGATAGATCCAGAGAAAAATCTTCTTTTCCTCTAAAATATTATTGGTATTTTCTAAAAAATAAATTTATACTTAACTGATGATCAAATGCTTCTTTAAACTTAGCTTCATATGCATGCCTTCAAATACAATAGCGGGATATTTGTGTTTTTTTAGTTTGCTTTTATCTTGTCAATTGGATTTTAGCCCATTGTGTACTTTCTGTGGAACTAGGATGTTTTAGAGGTAACAGAGAACCTTTTGTCATGATAAGAGTCCTGGGGGGAAAAACAAAAGCAAGCAATAAGAAACGAATCCAAAATGATGCCTGGCTTCTTGTCTTCAGAGTAGTGTATCTTTATGTAACTGAAATGAGAGTCTAAATCTGTTACCAGCAGACAATGACAAGGCCTCAGGCAAATAATAAAATCAATCATAATGATTGTATTTCAGTCCCACTTCCCTGGGTACTTCCTCTCAACTGTAAGGGGGGAATAGCATTTATTCTTCAGTCTTCCTTAGTTCAAGAAAACTGCAGATAAAAATGAGATTGAAAAAATGGACAGATAGATAATTTATTTCAAACTCAGATTTTTTTTTTTACTTCAAAAGCAGCTAGATCCAAGTTGGTCCATCCACTTTGCAGAAGCCTAGGATATCTATAGACTAGTTCAGCAGTGACACTTTGCAACACAATTTTTTAAAAGAATTATGTATATAAAAGAAAAAATTAAACCCCAAATATAATAGAAGGTTGTGAAATAAAATCATAGTATTGTTACTCGAAAACGAAAGGCTCTCAAGGGTACTCAGTTACAGAAAAAACCCATCAATTTACTCAGATTTTTTTTTTAATTTGTACACATTTAAGATAGTAAAGAGTAATATAAACTAAACCATCTCAGAAGTTGGAGAAAACATAGTGAAATGAAGTTGAATAAGCTCTAGATTTTTGAAAGGTATTGGGAAGTTATAACATTTAAACACTTAATTAAGATTACCTACTTCTGCATAGGAATAGGTTTTTAACAGATTTATGAAGGACTTCTGTAGCAAGTGCTCACTGGATAAGTAAATCTAGTTGTCTTTCTGAAGTGACAACAGTGTGAAAAAAATAACAGCTTATGAGGTAATCAAATTGATTAATCCAAAATATAAATAGATTGACTCATGTGAGAATCCACAGTACTTTGGAGAAGACAATGTACAGTTGGTGACCTAGTCATTCTACTTTATAAAAAGTGTCAAAATTTCATGCCAAGTAACCAAAAAAAAAAAAGAAGTAAAAAAAGGACAATTTATGCTGGGGGAAATATATCTGACATAAAGAAAGTTTCCTGTACATTTAGTTTCATAATTTCACGCTTGAGATTCCAGTGCATCATGGATAAGAAAAAGTAAAATGGTGCTGAGTCTAAGTGAAATTGAAAGCCATTTGGACATAAACTGTAGCTCCTTTTTTCTTTTCTTTTTTTTTTTTTTTTTTTTGCCTAAATAATGAAGAACAATTGAAATAAGAAATTTGCTAAATGGTGCAGAAATAATTTGAATACCATCAAAGATAATATACAATGAACACTAAGCTTGTCCTCTTCATTAATCTAGGGGATGTTACAAACTGTATCTTATATTTGAGGTTCCTAAGAAATATGAATATACTTATTATTTAATGTGATAAAGGAGGTGAGGCTGAACTTGATGGAATCTATCAGTAAAATAAATCGTATGACTTTAACATATGGCACTGGGTTACACAGATCTTAATAGAAATTCCTATGCTAATAATGTTCAGTCAAAGAGTGGAGGTACTGTGAGATCAATGTTGCCCATCATTAGAAAATAAAAGACCAAGTAACAGTGAAATTGTTTGAAATCACTATTTTACTCATTAAATGTCTGTCATGATTTGCAGGAACTAGTCAGTGGGAAGAATGCAGGCCTAAATTATGGCTCTGATGTGTTAAGGAATATTTAATGTCATTGTTTAGCTGTTTATATTGACTTTCAATTGATGTTAACAGTGGCAGTGATATTAGGTCAATAATTGCCTCCTTTAAAATGTATTCAGTTAAATTGTTGAAAAATAATGGTAATAAATACATTTTAAAATAAACTTTGGACTCATGCAGACTCA
Organism: Ammospiza caudacuta; assembly: GCF_027887145.1. Taxonomy (NCBI): domain Eukaryota; kingdom Metazoa; phylum Chordata; class Aves; order Passeriformes; family Passerellidae; genus Ammospiza; species Ammospiza caudacuta. The sequence goes on from NC_080594.1 coordinate 74,068,018, forward strand.
CATGTTCAATGTGAGAATGAAACAGAATCTTTCCATATAATGGTGCAAAAAAGATTTTTTTTTTTCTGATTCAATAACAAAAAAGTTTGATGGGCATTAAGTATTTGGAGAAGAAAATGAGGACCAAATATCTGGAAAAGAAGAAGATTTTGGAAAAAGATAAAAGAGTTCAGTCATTTTTGGATACTTAGGCAATATCCTGTTATTAAATTGGTGGGTTTTTTCCTTATTTTTAATTTTACTATTCTTGAAGAGTTAATTTTAGTTTGGGTTTTTTTTCTTTTTTTTTTTTTTAACGACAATAATTGTTCATGTAAAACATCTCAGATTGAAAAATTCAAAACTTAAGGTTCCAGTAAGCAAACAGTAATTAACTTTGATTTCAGAGATGGAAAACTAGGCTCTTAAAACAATACAAGGTTTAGCTATCATTAAGTGAATTAAAATTAAGAAATATAAGAGAGTGAAAAACCCCAGATTTCTCTAGTGAAAGCCAAGATGTTGGAAAAAATTGAGATATTAATTTCTGAGAACTATGGGTAGGATTTATGAACAAATTCAAATAAGGTATATTCAAGAAGAAAATTGCCAATTAATTATACTCAATCCTTAAATATCTTTTGTTTCTTTTATTTGTGTGGGTTTTTTTTCTTCCCCGAACTGATTGCAACTCTTTGGAATAACCATGATTACTAGGATTGCTAATAGATTTTTAAACAACTGACTGGTACATTATATTTCTGGTTTATATGTAATCATTGCTGAAGCGATGAATTTTATTTAATATGATTTTCCTGTATTTGCTCTCCAAAACGACAAGTTAACAATAATTTATTTCAACTAGGAAAGCTAATTCTTTTCATTCCCTAAGTGGATTTATCTCACACTTTTCATACCAAGAAATATGAACATTATTATAATAATTTTTAGATATATTTTATATAGCAAAATGTTAAAAGGGAAAAAAAATATGAGCAAATCAAATGTATTTGGAAAGATGAATGATAAGGCTTTTATTACTACAGAAAAAAATGTTGTCAAATGGGCATTTAATAACAGATATTAGGCTGAGAAAAGAAAAAAGGAGAGACTAAGAAAAATAAGAAATTGATTCTAAAGATATAAAATCAGAAAATTAAATGCCTTTTAAGATGAGAACTTTAACAACAAATTTTATCAATGTAATACCGTTGAATGATGAAATTTTATGGAAGACTATAATAAAATTAAATTTATCCACATATAAAAATGAAAGAAAACAAGTACTAGAAAAAAAAAAGTATAGAATCCAGTGCATTTTAAGAAAGACCTGAAAAAGAAGAAATGTCGCTGAAAGAAACTGTGCAATTAAAATCGAATTCCCAAATTGGCCTCCTCCCGTCCCCACTGAACAAATATTTAATCAAAATAGAGGTGGAAAAGTCCACATTCTGAAAGTGCACTCAGTCCTGTACAGTTATTAAGCTCGACACATTTTGTTGTCTGCTTTTCTCTCTGTCCCTACATGTCCTCAGTGGAAGCTTTGCATAAGCTCCAGCATCACTTTAAGGAAGTTACATGACCCAGCTCTGCCCCAGTGCACTCAGATTATAGCAGTTTGGAATATGCAGACACTGTTCTGGGGTTATTAAGTAAAGAAGCTGCCTTCCCCTAATAAGATCTTATGAATAAATCAAAACTCAGAAAGGCTGTAACTGCTAAGGAAGAAGGCTAGAGAGGGTTTTGGATATTCCAGGCACATCTGTGCACAACTGAACTAGCTAAGAGTTAAAGGAGTATTACAGAATATTATTTCCTCCAGCATTTAATTATTGACCAAGCCATGGCTTAAAGGGTAAAAAACACAAACCAAGCTCATTTTGAAGATCACCCCATGATAAAAAAAAAAAAAAATTAAAATCTATTCTGCTCCCATCATCCCCATGCTTTAAAACATTCATTTTTATTTTTTATACAAGTCATGTTTCTCTGTGCATCGAAATGAATCACACGTTCATGCTTTTTTCCCCTCTTTTTTTCTCTTTTTTTTTCCCCTTTTCCATCAACTAATGATTACATAGTGCTATCTCCACTGGTTATTGGCTTTTTCTAATGAATGGTCTTTTGCAGTTCCTTTCTCTGGGGAAGTTATTATCAAAATCAAATATGATTAATCTTTGATTTTTCACATAATTTTCTATAAAAACTCAAAGTCTTTACTTTGTCCTCCAATATTTATTAACAATCTTATACAATACTGAACATGCTTCACTGTATCACTGTTATGGCCCAAAAACATTTGCCCCTTAAAAATAATTTGTCAACTTAGATGCTTCTGCACTACAAAATCTGAATTCCAGATAAATGTAACTCACTTGCTAGGCAGTTTGCTGCCTAAGGGTGCTGCTGACAGCTGTATTGTAGCTATTTTCATTTTTATTTCCTTTAGAATGTTAAGACATTCACGAATGTTAAGACACACAGGAAGAGGTTCCTATTAGGCACATTTTTTACCTGAAAAAATAGCAAAATAAGGAGAGACATTTTGTAGCCACTAAAAAAAATTAAGGTGAGAATTAAATGTGATTTGTGCACTTGAACGTGTCAGATGGCATCTACATCTATTTAATTTCATTTGCATGTACATGTAATATGGCATGCACATGTAATATGGTATGTAATATGGCATGTAGATGGCATCTACATCTATTTAATTTCATTTTATTGAGTTTCTTCATATTTTCAATTTAGGGAATCATAGGTACAATCACTTTTACCTGCATCTGGTGAAGACAGCAGCAACACACAATTCTGGTTTTTGGCAGCTCTCATTTAGTAAGTCCCAGAGACCCTGGTGCTTTTCTACATCAACATTCAGGGGAATAGTTGTGGGTCCCTACTGCAGAAGTGAGATGCAAATGAGCTCTCACACTTCCATTCTCTCTCTCCAGGTTAGGAGGGCAAAGTGAGGGCAGGCTGGGGGTGCCAAACCCAAGGGGCTCCACCTGACCTATTTAAATCCCACTCTACCACTCTCCTTGGCCGTGCAAGTTGGAGGAAACAAAGGTGGTGTGGTTAGCACTGACTTCGCTGACATCTAGACTCAACTTTCTCCAATTTTTGGTTAAATAAATAAAAGTAAATTAGAATAAGACTTTACCAGGTGTGCTGAGTGAAATGCATGTGTGTCTCATATAATGAGGCAGTGTAAGAGCATACGCTCTGATTTTGTGTGGCTCTCAGATTGGTATTCAGACATCAGATTCTGACTTACTTTCATGATGAAACAAAAATAGATCATAACTCCACAGCTGTAAAAAAATAGAGTGAACAGTTTTAAATACTTTAAAAAATTACTCCTTTCTATTTAGAAAGTAATTACAGATGGTTAGTACACATTAAGAGCAAAATTACTTTGTTTCTAAGATACAGTTCCAGTCTCTAGATATTGTACTGCAGCATAGTTGCATAAATACTTACAAAATTTCCAAGTAGGATTATTTTTCTGCAGGGACTAATTCTAAATAATTCAATCATAATTGCTATGCACAACATATTGCATGCTGATTGTTCTATTTCACAGTCTTTATTTGGCTAAGTCAAAAGCGAAGAATAAACAATGGGTTGGAGAAGAATAGGATTTGTTAGAATGATGTTGTATCCAGGAAGCAGAGCAATACCCTTTTAAGACAAATGGTTACATTTGCCAATCTAAGCATAGAACATATGTAGAATGCAGTGTATCACTCGACATAGTTAATTGCAGTTTCGAAATCGAAAACAAAGATACACAAAGGCACAGTTTCTTACTGGATTAGCATTTCTCATAAAAGGTTTTACTGTATAAGTGGTTCTTCATTTGATATAAGTTAAATTTCAGAAATTATTTTAATACTGTGTAACAAAGAGGTGTGTAAATGTCTCAGACTGTAAAATTTAGTGTCCCATTGTAGAAAATCTTTCAACAGACTTTCTCAGCAAATTAATGAGAGCAAAACAATTAATGTGAAGAGGGAATCCTGTCACTTTTTTGTTGCCACTCAAATATTTGCACATGGGTAAATAACACTGCTGTTATCCTGTACAAGGACTAGAGAATCCTTACTGAAATAAGAGCATCACAGTATAAAACAGGTCAGTTTCAAAATTCCTTGGAAAATAACTATTTTCTATTTACTGTTTAAATAGATCCTAGAATATACCTGTCTAATATTATGGGTGAAGCTCTCTGATGGTCAAAAGATAAGCAATTACTCTGAGGAAAGGCAGAGCAAGAGAACATTAATGGCATCTTTAAATAAAAGTATTAATGTCATGCTAACATTTTGTGAAAGATTGTATTATCCCTAAAATAATTTTCAAAATAAACCTTGTTAATATTTTAAAGGACTGGGAACATTAGGTTTATGTCCTTGTAGGAAGGCTTATTTTGAAAAAGGTTTTAAGGATAGTTTTATTACAATATAAATTACTTGTAACCTTGGTAAGAAATGCAAGTACTCATGTAGTAGCACATAGCTGGGGTGTCTCTTGATCACAAGTCAGAGCAATTCATCCAGAAAACATGTGACATGTAAATATTGCAACTTTGAGTTTTATAGTAACACTTTCTGGAAAGTATTGAAAAGGTTACTGTGCTCTATGCTTTATAACCACAAATTAAGAAAGAGAATGTTGTAAGCAGTAACTAGTCTACATAATTTGTCTTTTACATAAGGAAAGCGTCTTCAGTTTAGCATAGAAGGAGATCCAGGTGTTTTTTTAAAATACAGGGAAATTTTGTTATCTGAATTTTGGTGGGTGTTTTGTTTCATTTAAAGAAGTGCTCCACACAACTAGATGAATAATACTACTTTTTCTGATTGCATATGAAAACTAGAATCAATATCTTTGCAGACTTTTAATAATTCTGTTCCACTGCATATATCTTTCCATATATGTATTTCTCTGTGATTTAGAATTCACTAATATTGTCCACCTGAAATCAAAGACATTAACAAGGGCTGAAGGAGAAATAAAGAAATCAGAGAAATTACTGCAAGTCTATGATGTTTCTTCTGTAGGTAGAAAAATATATAAATTTTACCCATTTAGAAATTATTTTTAAAAAGAAGACTGGAATGTTATAGAAGAGAGAGAAGAAAAGTTGTAGACAAGAAGAAAAGAAACAAAAAAAAAATCTTGCTATTGTCTTACAGATTTAATGAGGCAAAATATATCACATAATTTGAGGAACTATATGGAAAAAACAAATGCGCCTTATCTCTTAATTTTCAGCCTGAAATATTTGTATTTAAAAAATATGACATTTCCTGTATTCTGTTTCCTAGTGGGCTGGCACTTAGATGATCTTCTGTAATCATCTCTTAAAAACAACAACATCAACACAAGCAAATAAGAAAAAAAACCAAAAAAACAAAAAAACAAAAAAACAAAAAAACAAAACAAAAAAAAAAAAACCCAAAAAAAACCCCACCAAAAAACCAAAAGCAACCATATTTTGATTTTGGAGTGGAGAAAAGAAACTCCAGAATGTTTGAGACATATGAGCACTGAGCTTCTGATTGATTCTACACATCAACTGTCATGAAGGTCTAAAAGTAGGGCCAAGGTCTTTCAACTTTCTTGTAAACTCTTCTGCCTACCATATAGGTTTTTTAGACTTTATATCAATAAGATTTGACTACATTTTCATAGCAACCTTGTACAGGAAGAAATGCATACCTGATTTTATCCTCTGCTTATTAATGAAGTTTTTGGTTTTGATATTGAAACTGATCTAGAAGTACACTAGAAGGATAATAACCTAAACAAAGCACATCCAAAAACGGCACCTTTGAAGTGGTAAAATTAAAAATTCTTTTTACTGTATGGCATTATGGTTTATGTTGCAATAGACCTATGTGGTATAAAATTACTTTTTCCATATCAGTTGGAAATTACAGTCTCATATGGGTGCATAAGGAATGAAGACTTTTATCTTACTTTATCTTTCTTGTGAGACAAACCATCAAAGTGCCTGCCAACAAAAGAATTCCACAATATAAGCCTAGCAGAAGAGCATGGTTTCTTGTGATGTGGTTATGTGCCCTGCAGTACATCTTTGGGGTTTTCAGCGAATGGCTCTGTGATAATCTTAAGAGACAGCCAGTTTCCATAAAAACAAATGTTCATCAGATTACTAGAGCCAATCT